>NW_006239375.1:0-3469 GCF_000226075.1 Solanum tuberosum | reverse complement strand
GATGTGGGTCTCGAAGATTCTTCACTCTTGACATGTTTTAAGATGTAATTCTTCATACGCAGTTGATGGAAAGTAATATTGGTATAAATGTTTATCTCCTTTACATGTCTAGCTAAAACCCCAATTCTTGGGGTGTGATTTTGTGAATATGGGTTAAATTATCTATTGGGTCTTGCTTGTTGATGGTTTATTTCTTATTTAAATGTGATTTCGTTTAATAGTTGTGTATGAACTTAATGGGATTGTAGTTGCAAATATGATTTCATCTTAGTGTTTTTAGCTTGCTCGAGAGAGAGGTCCTAAAACTAAGACAACTAAATTGATAGTCGGTGGTATTGGGTCGACATGGGTTCAGCTCGAGAGAGTGAACCCTAGTCCTTCTCCCACACATTCAACTCGAGAGAGTGAATGGGCTAAGGTGGAAGCTGTGCTTAATGCGGCAAGTCGGTGTTCGAGAGAAACCGAGTTGATTCGGGGTAAGTTGCTCGAGAGAGAATTTACCCCACTATAGTCTATCCTAGTCACAAATGTTCAACAATTTACTAACAAAAGCATGTACCCGATAGTCTAGTTTATCCCGTATTCCTATCACATCCCAAGAATCTTGTCTCCATATCTAGTTTCTTTATATTTTTGTTGTTTTTAGGTGTTAATTAATACAAACCCCTATTGATAAATGATGCTTGCATCACCCCTTAGATTTAGTATATTTATATTCGATAATGTTTATAGCTATGACTAATTAAAACTTGATTTTATTTTTCTATTAATTCTCAAAACCACTCCCTATGGGAACAATCCCAACCCTTGGTTGGGTTATATCACTACACGTGATTGTTTGGCACTTGAACCGAAATAGTGTCAGTTGATTACGTCGAACATCAAAATGGCGCCGCTGCCGGGGAATGGTGTTATTTGAGAATTTGTAGTTTAGTAAAATTTTCGTTCTTCTTAGCTATAGTTTTACTTACTTAATTTTTAGTTTTGTTTTATTGGTTTGAGCTTCGAAACAAAGGAGGTGAGTAGGTTGACTAATACTCACGAGCAAATGGAGTTTCCTCCTTTGGAAGTAATGTTGTTCAGGGATCGCATCTGAACCTTCAAACAATTGGAAGGTAAACAGATCCATGAAACATGGGCAAGGTTTAAAGATCTGATAACTCAATGCCCAAGTCATGAAATTCCTGATATAGTCCTCCTTGACTGTTTCTACAGAAGTCTTGGTCTCGAAAACAAGGTGTTGGCAGATCAAATCATTCCAGGTGGCATTGCAAAATAGCCATATGCGATAGTAGTCCAACTACTTGATCACATGGCCGAGAAAAACCAAGAGGTAGAAAAGGACTTTATGATGGTCGCACTGATGACTCAGGTGGATAAGTTGACAAAAAGGTTCGAGAGATTGATGTCCAGTGCATCAAGAAAGACCATTATGTCCCTCCCCATGAGCGAAAAGATCAAAGAATAAGGGGGATGGACAAACTGAAGCAATGCTCACGCTTCTTCTCCAGAAAACTAATATGCAGGACAGGGTATTAGAGGAACTCAGGGAGAATGTATTGCTATTGAACTTGATGTCAACCTCCCATGCCAGGCTCATTCAGCTACTAGGGTCCCAAATGGACAAAGTGCTAAATGAGCGTTATAAAGATCCGAAAAAGAGGTTGCCTGATTAAATTGAGGCAAACCACACTAGTGGAACTTGAGCATGGACGTGCGTCGTGCCACGACGTTAACTAAGGCATTATTTTGGAGGAAACCCAAAAGCCCTTATTGCTTTCTATTTATGTTTTGGTAAAATAATGGTGTGTTGTTTGTACAGGTTGATGTGTGGAAAGTGTTCGAAAATGTGCAGGATGGCGGGCAATAATTCCAGTCGAGGAGTCACCGAAGAGGTCGGTGAACACGACCTTATCCACCATTTGACTCAAGACATCTTCAAATTGGAGTCTGTAAAACTCAGCGAGCCTAGGAAAATTATTGGCGAATCGCCGACCATGTCGGCGATCTCGACGGAGACCACCGTTGGGTGCCCCACACTCACTGGAGGTTCTATCAAATTTGGTGAGGTAACTGAACACCCATCGAATAGCCAAGAAGATAGGTGAGCTCGACTATTGTCGCCGAATGGGTGAAAACTGGACGGTTTTGTAGACCGCAGGTTTAAAGGTTTCAACCTCATTCACTTTCCCTCACTTTTTATCTTCCCAAACTCACACCCGCACGCTAGTTCCTTTTTTCGCATTATTAGAGTATTTTTGGTGTTGATTTGTGATCGGAATTGGATTACATTGTCGCCTAGCATTTCAATCTTCTCTTTATCGACACAAAAGGTTAGTTTTCTATGCCCTAAGTTTATTTTATCAAAATTTATACTCATTTGCAATAGCCTTATCTTGTTGAAGTGTTCTGATCCTGCCTGATAGGACTAGATTATTTACATGCATGATTTAATTTGATAATCTTGTTCGAGTAGTTGTGACTGTTGAGTTCCCGTAATTTCATGCCTTAAACTGGATTAAAATTTGAGGGGTTTTGTTTAGGTGTTATGGGTCCTACCTTAATTGTACTTGTGCATGCTTTGATTTTGTTTTTAGGGGGTTGCAGGGTTGAATTTGAGAGTTGGGTCGAAAATAGGCACGTTGGGCCGTTTGGGGAGCTAGGTCTAGCTCGCCGAACCACTCGACGGTTTTCCTAATGTCCCCATCTCGCTTTTGATTTTGTGCTTTATTTGATGATTGATTATGTAACTTTCGGCGAGAAGCTTGATGTCACCAAAAGCTTTCAGCGACTCGCCGAAAGTCTTCTCTTTCTCCCTCTATATGCACCTCTTAGCCTTTGTGCACTGGAACTTTCGGTGATCTTATCTTTGTTTGCCGAAGACTAATGACAATACGCCGAGTGGTTTTTCCATCGCCTATTTGCTGCAATTTTAGAGCGAATCCTTTAGGCGAGCTCGATCTAGCTGGCCCAAGAAATTTGGCTAGTCTGTCTAAAATAGTTTTGATGAGCTTTTGTTTCAGTTTCTCTAACTTTTCTTTGAGATTTTGCAGACATGACTAAATCAAAAGTTGCTGAAAGAATAACGCCAGCTTAAGAGAAGTCCAAAGGGATTGCGATAAAGGAGGATGCAGTTACGTCAGAAGGAAAAGTTTCGAAACTACCCACAACTACTGGGAAAGGCAAGGGCAAGAGGCCCACTTCTGCCAGGAAAACCATTACCCTGGACCTTCATATTCCTTCATGGGCCAGGGTATTCTACAGGGAAGTGCATGTCCTTCTGGCAGACTCAGAATCTAATGAAGCTGGCTCTTCCGAAGTGACTCCGGGCACTGATGCCCAAGTACAGACTGCTGCACCGGGCACTGAAGGCTGGAAAGATGGAGAGACTGCATAGACAGGATCCTTTCTTTACCTCTATCTCTGTCTTATTTTCTTTCACTTTTGGATACTTTACTTCATTTGCATT
>NW_006239374.1:441721-457802 GCF_000226075.1 Solanum tuberosum | reverse complement strand
CAGGGGCAGGGTTTGAGGCAAGGTTTGAGGCATTTTCTTGGGCCTCATGTGTGGCATTTTCTTGGGCCTCATATGTTGGTTCTAATTCAGCATTAAAAGATGCATTAGGCCCACTGTTTTGAGATGCTCCCTCACCTACTCCACTTTCCCCATATTCCAATAAAGGTGGGACCAAAACAGGATCAGCAACAAAGTGACACACAAAACAGTCCAAAATATCTCCATGACTCAAACACTCGGCAATTAAAGTAGTATCATAGTCAGATTTGATTTCTAACATAGCAGTACTTCTAGGAAGTTTTACATACAACACACATTGTCCAGGTTCATACCCCAACTCTTTCAGACAATCCCTCAATTCAAAATAAGATAACCTATCTATATCAACATCTAAAAACTCATAAACTCCTCCACCATGATATGGTTTCCCCTTGTATTCCTTTTTTCCAATCTTAATAACACCACCGTGGTAAAATCTCAAAGTAATCAATTCAAAAGACATTTTAACCTGAAAATAATGTTATCAGTTAACCCTCAACAACAACGACAAAACATATACAACAACAACAGGGAATCATGTGAATGAAAGACGACATACAATAAACTTGAAAAAAAAATAAAGACGAAATAACCCTAAGCTAAAAAGTATGAACTATGAAGTAACCCTAGAAATGTTTGACTAACCTTTCAAATATGGAGACGACAACAAATTATGAACGATGAACGCCTCGATTGTACCCACCAAACCCTAGTAACCACCGATTTGCTTCCACCAAACGATGAACGCCTCGATCGACAATGTTCTTCAAATATAACTACAAGGATGCTTCAAAAACACCACAAAATCGAAGAAATCTTTAGCTAAAATTAGGATTTACAGATGAATTTTTTCGATTAGGTTTTGGTGTTCTTAGAGAAAGGAAACGGGTGGGTGAAATAAATGGACTAGGGTAAAATAAAATGGATTTGGGTGAAAAAAATCGGGTTTGGGTGAAAAGAAACGGGTTTAGGTCAAAAGAAACGATTTTGGGTCAAATGAATCGGATTGGGGTCTTTTATTACGTGGCTTAACTAGGAGGCGAGTGGCTTTCACTCTAGGCATAATGTCCTGGGTTGGGTGACGGAAGGGGGAAATAAATATACTTTTATGTACTTAAGGTGTGTAATAGGTCACTCCATTAGTTAAAGTGTGTAAATTACTTTTGGGTATACGTTTAGGGGGGCAATTTATGCCTTTTGCCTAATTTTTTATAAAAACTTTTTAACAGAAATTGAAGAAAAAAATTCAAAATTCTGAGAAAATAGAGAAATAAAAATATTGGCCAATGAGCTATGTCACATCAGCGGACTTATTATCCAGCTTGATATATATATATATATAGATTACAAAAATAGTCTGAATATATACATTGTAAAAGTGTATAATTTTTGGGAAATAAAATAACATGTATTATTATTGAGTTAAATAATACATTTGAGTTATACAATAAAATTAGTAAAGGATTCTTGTTAAAATTTCTGAATTTACTTTCAATTACAAAAAAATAGTTTGAATATATTTTTTTTCTTTTGGGATTAGTTAACATAAAATACTAAACATATATAAATTCCTAATGAGATTTTATTAATAGTAAAGAATAAGTACTTTTTTTTTTATTATCATAATTTAGAACTATTTGGCATGACTATTCATTTATGATAGCTTGGCAAGAAAAAAATTGTACTCTTATAGAAACATTTCACATGTAATTTGACTAATATCCTTACAATTATATAAGACTTGCTAAAATACTTGATAGCTTTCTCGATTCTTGCTACCCTTGAAAGTCTATGATTACAAAAATCTAGTTGATCACTTCTGAAAAATACAAGCTTATGAATTCGCCTAGAGCTTCAAATTCTTTGTTGAAGATGCTTCAATACCGTTGAAATTCTTAAATTATTAAAAGAAAAAAGAGGAAACTTAATGAAATACCGTGACATAGTCTTCCTGCGTTTGTCCTATTAGGAAAAAAAAAGTGAATAGTTGCATTCCAAACAAATCATTCCAATAGCGATTTCGAAATCGTACCCATAATTTCTCCCACCGTGATAACTTTCTTACTCTATTTCTATATATGCATATAATTTTTTAATTGCAAGGCAATTAACAGGACTAACACATGTAATCGTAGTCTTTTAATACTTTATAATTTAGTTAATTGCACGAAAATTGAAGGGCTTAAATATGTAACAATAGTCTTTTAATTTGCCTTTTAACTTGAATTGCCAAATTTGCTTGGTCATTGTATTAATTGTATGGTTATTAAAGAGTAGTATGATAACGACAGGTAATAAAGAGACTCAGCTACAATTATATTATAGTTATTATTATAATGATTAATTCAATTTATTTGTTTATGTTTGATAAAAATAGTATCATCTATGAGAATGTGTATGTAATTCAATTTTTAACTTTAGGCGTCCTATTTATAATTTATAAAATATATAAGTATGATGATATAGATTATAACAATAGTAAAATAGTAATAATGTTGTATTATTATTATATGATCAACTTTTCATCTAACACCTTTCCACCTTTAGTATTTAGTATAATATAATATGATTGTGTTAACTGTTTAATATTCAGTTAATTTAGGTACGTTATAGTGTAGGAGTAAAATGGTAATTCAATTTTACCTTCTAAAGCTTCTCACTTTTAGTATAACGCGTGTTTTTAAAAAATTGTATGTATATTTTCAAAAAGGTCTTTAATTTGTATTATAAAATAAAGTTATAGGAAAAAGTCTTTGATTATAATAATAATAATAATAATAATAATAATAATAATGAATATTGACTAATTTTTGGCAAATTATCCACGGAAGAAAGAAATACTGATGCGCAAGAGTCCTTAAATGTCTATTGTACGTAATATTGATTTATGAATTATGTATTTTCCCTAGAAGCTTAAGCAAAGTAGAATATATTAATATTATGATTTGTATTCACACTACCTACAACATACTATTTTTGTCACTCTTTAATATCACAAGCCTTCGTCATTCTAAAAATGTAGAAAAATGAAACTTATAAATGAAAAAATTCACACACTTATTAAAAAGATTGCAAAATTTCATTTTTTTTAATGAGAAACAGAACTTGTAATATCAATATCATTTAAATATTGTTTTTACAATTAAAAGTCAAATAATACTAAAAGATACACTTGAAAAGTTCATAAAATTAAAAGGTAAATTAGACATAAATGTAAAAGAAGAAAAATGTTAATTGTGACTTATGTACATATTGTTCGGACCATATCATTTAAATATTGTTTTTACAATTAAAAGTCAAATAATACTAAAAGATTCACTTGAAAAGTTCAAAAAATTAAAAGGCAAATTACAAACAAATGTTAAAGAAGAAAATTGTTAATTGTGACTTTAATACATATTGTTCGGACCATAAAAGATCACAACATAATGTTAAGTAATCAGATATACTTAAAAAGGCGTTATCATTCTTTCTTTCTTTTTTTTAAACATTTTGCAGATAGATCAGATCACCCATAAAAACATTTTTATCCCCTTAAATTCCATTAATATTACTAAATTAAAAAGTTTTATCATTTTTATGATAGAAAGTATGACCTAATAAAAAGTACATAAAATAAAAATAATAAACGAATGAGCAAATACAATATTCAAATTTGGAAACTAAAATACTACAGGTTGGACTAATGTAATATGTGTAATTTTATTGGCAGTATCATATGCCTCAAAATTAATGTTATACTTGTCTTCTTAATTTCTAGTAAGAAGAATAAAGAATATGTCACGTGCATCTTCTCAGCTAACTCAACTAAAATCGGATCTTCTAAAAATATTTGATAACCTGAATGAAACTTTAGTAGGACCCATAAATATAAGAGAGCAAGCCTTGAGGGAAATGAATTTTTTCTTTTCTTTATATAGTTTTTCTCTCTTGATTGTTGTCTTTTCAGCTTCCCTTCAGGATGATTTGGAGTAATATACATTTAGCATTACAATGTAATGCATTAAATTCTACCGTTGAAGAAGTTGAAAAATTGCTAATTAAAGTATGATTAATGCATTGATTTATAAATTAAAAAAAAAAGCAGTTCATATTATTTTTGAAGGGAAATATAATTTCTTAAATTTAGAAGATTTTTTTTCTTTCATGATTTGGAACTGTCCATTTATATAATAATATAATTAAATATAATTTTAATTTGGTAATAAATTAAATAGAATAATATGATTATATAATTTTATTTTTCTAAATAAATTAAAAGGATTAATGTCTCTATTATTAAGTAAATTGTGAATTAATAATTTAAGATAAAGGAATATAGAGGGAGAAACGTTTTATAAAATAAATAAGATGAAAAATGTTTTTGGAAATAAATAAATGTTACTGAATTCCCTCGATTATCTAAATGGATTCATTGAATTTTCATAGTCTGAACATTGAAGCATTAAAGTGGTACTGCTTCATTTCTAATTCATCGGTTCACATTTAATATGATAAAATTTTAATGTAATTCAATGTTCCTTTTTGTTTAGGGGCAAAATTGAGAATTTAAAGGATATTATTACTATTCAACTGTAGTTTTAGGATATGATCTCTTTTACAATAACAATAACAATAATAATAATAATAATAATAATAATAATAATAATAATAATAATAATAATAATAATAATAATAATAATAATAATAATAATAATAATAATAATAATAATAATAATAATAATAATAATAATAATAATAATAATAATAATAATAATAATAATAATAATAATAATAATAATAATAATAATAATAATAATAATAATAATAATAATAATAATAATAATAATAATAATAATAATAATAATAATAATAATAATAATAATAATAATAATAATAATAATAATAATAATAATAATAATAATAATAATAATAATAATAATAATAATAATAATAATAATAATAATAATAATAATAATAATAATAATAATAATAATAATAATAATAATAATAATAATAATAATAATAATAATAATAATAATAATAATAATAATAATAATAATAATAATAATAATAATAATAATAATAATAATAATAATAATAATAATAATAATAATAATAATAATAATAATAATAATAATAATAATAATAATAATAATAATAATAATAATAATAATAATAATAATAATAATAATAATAATAATAATAATAATAATAATAATAATAATAATAATAATAATAATAATAATAATAATAATAATAATAATAATAATAATAATAATAATAATAATAATAATAATAATAATAATAATAATAATAATAATAATAATAATAATAATAATAATAATAATAATAATAATAATAATAATAATAATAATAATAATAATAATAATAATAATAATAATAATAATAATAATAATAATAATAATAATAATAATAATAATAATAATAATAATAATAATAATAATAATAATAATAATAATAATAATAATAATAATAATAATAATAATAATAATAATAATAATAATAAATAGTAAATAATAGTATGAGATTTTAGTATAATATGATATGAATACTATTTAATAGTTGTTGATTAGTTAGATATTATATATTTTAATTTAGTATAAGAGTAAAATGATAATTCAACTTTTCACTTTAGAGGTTCCCACTTTAGTAATATATGATGATATATGATATGATATGATATGGTATTAGAGTATTGAGTTTTCCATGAAAAAATGTCTCTTATGGTATGTTATGTCATATATGTGATATTGGTTGTGGTCCCTTCTAACTTCTAAGGTCCACTACTGCATTATTGATGAGTTGATGAGATTGCATTTGACTTCAACATTTCCTGTCTTATCCAATGTTTCTATATTTTTTCAAATATGTCATTTGCTGCATATCGAATTCTCCAAAAGTAATACATTTTTTGAGAATCCAACATAGGAGAGATAACATTTTGGAGAGTCCAAACAACATAGGTCTTATCTTTATGGTCGCTAAAATTGGCTTAAGTACTGATCACGCCGTATGATCTTAATTAGTTATGATGTGAGATATAAATCTAATGATAGAGAAATATGGGATGGTGAATTACACCAATGATGTGTGATAAATGAAGTTAAAGGAGAACTATGAGGTCTCGGGTTTAAATTCCATCGAAGGCAAAAACATTACGGGTTGTCTGGTTGATATACAAGTTATGCAAGGATACAACGACTAATTCTCTCTATCCTCTTGCAACTAACACATGTTTAATACCGATGAAAGTAAGTAATTCCTTTCCATCTGTCTAAACTTTGGTAGACAGAGTTACCGAAATCCCCTTTTATTGACCAGCATGACTCAGACCTTTTGAGCACTACCTTTAAGAATGAGTACTTAACAAAGACAGGATATATATAGTATGTGCTGAGAGGAGGATATATTGAGCTAAAATTTAGAGCCATTTCATTGTGAGGTTAAAAATAATTGGTGTCCTTCCAGAGATAAGTATTAGAAGTGTTGAAACTGTCTTCACACTGAATATGGCTTCAGAACCTTTAAATGATCTTCAGATTGTAGCTCTCACCCTTTCAATTGTGTTCCTAACAATTCTATGGTACAAATTGACCTCACACAAGGAAGAATCCAGGTTGCCACCAGGGCCTCGTGGCCTTCCGATTGTGGGATTCTTACCATTCCTCCACACCAATTTGCATCACCAGCTCACAGAGTTGTCTCAACAGTATGGTCCAATATACAAGTTTTGGCTAGGAGGAAAACTATGTGTTGTGTTGAATTCACCATCCTTAGCCAAAGAAGTTGTTCGCGATCAAGACTCCGTTTTTGCCAACCGTGACCCTCCAATTGCAGGATTAGTGGCCACATATGGTGGACTAGATATTGGATTTTCTCCCTATGGCTCCTACTGGCGTGATATGCGCAAACTGTTTGTAAGGGAGATGTTAAGCAACAGGAACCTTGAGGCCTGTTATAGCCTTCGGAGACACGAGGTCAGAAAGACAATCAGAAATGTGCATACCAAGATTGGCAGCCTCACTGATATTGGTGAATTAGCCTTTGTAACTGAAATAAATGTAATCATGAGTATGATCTTCGGCAGCAATTTTGTAGAGGAGATGGAGAAGCATAAAAAAGATGGAACTGAATTCAGGGAATTGGTGATAAAATATCTTCAACTACTGGGAAAGCCAAACATATCAGACTTCTTCCCTATGCTTGCAAGGTTTGATTTACAAGGAATACAGAAAGACGCGGAGGCTCTTTTGAAGTCGGTTGAAAGTATATTGGACCCTGCCATAAATGAACACTTGAAGATGCTTTCAGACAGAAGAGAAGGTGAAATCCAGCAGAATGAGAAGAAAGACTTTATACAGATCCTGTTAGAGCTAATGGAGCAGAAAGACATTGGTATATCACTGGACTTGGTGAAAATAAAGGCCATCTTGGTGGTAAGTTATATGGTTCCTTCATTTTTTCTATATCGTCGTCCTCTCGTTAACCTTGTTTATCCTGTGAATGCCATCATATTATTGTTGAAAATACAATTAAATAATAAAAGTATGTTCTCTTTAACAACTTAAGCTTTTAGATGAGATGATCACACACTTCAACAATTACTTTATCTGTCTGAAGATTTAACAGTGTCATACAAAATTTGTAAGACTAATTTAGCTAAGTATGTGATTCAAGCATCTTAATCAAGAACTCTAATCATTTATCTAACCACATATTGGTCACGGGTTCGAGCCATGGAAACAGTCAGGTTTCTAATCACACCCAAGGGTGCGGCTCTTCTCCGGACTCTGCTAATGTGGGATGTTTTGAGCACTAGATTGTAGAGAATAGCAGAAGAAAACTATAATCGGAAAACCTTCTACTAGCCCAAGATCGTTAACTAAGATCGGAAGATTCAACTAAGGAAGAGGAAGCTAGAAAGGAGAATTTGTTTATGGAAGAAGACTATTTTATTTAAGTTGTTCTTGGGTTGCCTTTTGGTTGTATACAAATGACAATGGTCACCCCTATTTATACTTGTGTAGGGATGGTTCTAGCTATTACAAGTTCTAGACTATTCTATCATTTACTACAAAAATATCTTCTCTAGAATATCTGCAAGAAAGTTCTAGCGAACTTATCTTCTAGCAATTTCTATAGAATATCTAGATATTTATTCAAGGCAACTTCTCTAGAATATCTAGATATTTCCTTAAGATAATTATTCTAGGTACTACACTAGACCATTATAGAAACTATACTAGAAAATTCAATGATATTCCAAAAATCCACTTTATCATTTTTCGCACAGATTGCCCTTTTTTTTAAAGTCCTAAAAAGATATACATACTCATACCTAAACATGAATGTTGTGCCCCCTACATGCCGCGGCCTCATACAGGCAGGGGCAGAGCCACAAGAAGTTATGAGTTCGCAGAATCCAGTAGCTTTGGCCCAAACTATGTAATTCTATTAAGAAATTCACTTAACATATTTAAATAATTTATTCGGAACCCAATAAATAAAAAAAGTTGTGGTTCAGAACCTATAAACTTAAAATACTGGATACGTGTCTGCCTACAGGTAGTTCCTTTCCCCTGTCTTTATATATGTTTCTTCATTGTAGGACATTATTATTGGTGGGACTGACTCTACAATTACAACGGTCGAGTGGGTAATGACAGAGCTTCTGAATAATCCGGAGAAGATGTCAAAGGTGCAGCAGGAATTGAAACATGTTGTAGGGATGAATAACGTTGTTGAAGAATCCCACTTACCAGAGCTGCACTATCTTGATGCAATTTTAAAGGAGACGTTACGTTTACACCCTGCATTACCACTACTTCTCCCAAAGCGCCCGAGCCAATCTGCAATAGTAGGTGGATACAAAATACCTGAGGGAACTAAAGTATTCTTGAATGTTTATGCAATTCATAGGGATCCTCAGGTGTGGGAAAGTCCACTAGAATTCCAGCCTGAAAGGTTCTTGAGTCGCTCGACAAATTTAGACTATGCTGGAAATAATATGAAGTACCTTCCATTTGGTTCAGGGAGGAGAATTTGTGCTGGCCTTCCTTTAGCAGAGAAAATGGTCATGTTTATGTTAGCTTCATTGTTACATTCCTTTAATTGGAAACTCCCTGAGGGCGAAAAGGTTGATCTTTCAGAGGGATTTGGACTTGTCATCAAGAAAAGTGAGAGGCCATTCGCTATCCCTACTCCCAGATTACCAAATTTCGATCTATATCAGTAAAACTTTACAAATGCTCTAACATGTGCCCAAATTTTACAAAGGAATTCATAAATTATAGTTAAGATCTTTATTCGTATGGCATTTGATATGCTTATATTATTGTATCGTAAAAACCTAGTGCATATGTTTTTCTCGAAATATATTTTAATTTTTATCGAACTTTACCAAAATGATAGTACATAATGGGATCGTCGTTTTTCTACAAATATTTTTGAACTTTTTTATTGCATTCATGAAAATTAGAGACTAAGGTACCCGAAATCCAAGTCTAGTGCGGCTATCGTTATTATTATTATTACATAGTAGAGAAAAGACATAAAGTCACCACTAAAGTTATCTCGAATTTTCAAAAAGATACCTTAACTTTGCGGGTGTCCTATTACCCCATTGAACAACTTCAAAATAGTATGTACACCCCATTTTTCACCCAATACCACTTATACAAAAATATTTGTAAGACACGCACTAATAGTCACTTGCCACGTGTTAAAAGTAATTTTTAATTATTTTTATTTGATTTCTTTGGATATAGATGAACAACACCCCCCCCCCCCTAAGAAACATATAGGAAGTTTTCTCCTTGTATGGCTCGAGAAAAATGATTGATTCGAAGTTTGTTTTCTTTTTCATTTATTCTTTTTCTCTTTCTTCTTCACCTCAATTTCTGTTCCGTCTTCTTTTTTTTTCTTTTTTTTTGTCTTCTTCTATTCCATTCCCTTCATCGTTTTCTTGGGAAATTTTATTTCATGTTATTTGTTGGTGTCTTGCAATGGACTTTTTTTTACCTTTGTGTCCCTTTAGCAGTCAACATTCACTTCTGCCTACTTATTACCACCAATTAATTTATTTATGAAAATAAATATCATCAAATAATCAAAATCTAAATACTCAAAATATCACCAAGTCAAAATTTGAAATTTAAATCACCACCTTCTCCAACTCCTTACTCCCAAATCGAGTTTTTCATAGTTTTACTATTTCCAAATTCCAATCTTGATTTGTAGGAGGAACTAATTTGTTTTTCAAAAAAAAAATAAAGAAGAAGAAGAATGAACACAATAACATTAGTTTTTAAAAAAACAATGACCAGAAAGAAGAAAAATGAAGGAAGACATGGACGCCCCAAGAAATATGAGTAAGCTAATGTGGTAGGGAAGATGAGAAAAAAGATTTGAAAAAATAAAAATATTCCTAATAAAGTAAAAAATATCAATAGATGGGTTTTTATGTTTTTCTTTTAAAAAAAGTCAAATTGGGGTGCCACATGGCAATTTTACGTTGGTCTGAAGCTGTATCAAGAGTTTCACGCGCTTATATTTTCGTGACAACATGAGTGGTGTTAAAATTAGTCAAAATGGTATATTTATTGTGGATTTAGATAGTTTCGTGGGGTAACAAGACACTTGCAAAGTTAAGGTGTCTTTTTGAAAATTCGAGTTAACTTCAATGGTGACTTTATGATTTTTCTCTTACATAGTAGGCACATATAATACAATTAATATATGATCAAGCAGAAGCAGCAGCTTTGCAAATTGGGAGGTCCTTTGGAGAATTAGGTGGAATATTGAGAATTGGGTTGCTCTCAAAGAAATTAACTGGCTTTATCTCAAAACTTGATGATACTGTTGGCATTATTGGGAAATCCTCTTGGCATGGAATATGATGGAACCCTAATGTATACCACACCACTATGTCTTTATTCTCAATTGCCCTGTCTCTGCAAAATACAAACAAACAAAAAAAGTACTATTAATTAAACGCTTACTATCTAGTCGAAACCTATAATTAATATTATTTCATAACTAAGTGTTATGTTCGACCATGACAACGACCTGGGTCATTCCTTGACCATCGATCACCTAGGGCTCACCATAGACAGGATATATGTTGGTGTTACTCGATAATAGTGTGATTATTTAATCTCATCATGTTACATTACCTGAAACGTCCTACTTTCCTTTTTAGTTTGTTCCTTTTTTTTTTGGCAAATCTTTGATTCTAACTCCACACATGTCATGTTTAAGACCACAAGAATTTTGGTACATTTTATCTGTCTTTAGTTTAAGATGACAAGATTCAAAAGTTTTTTTTACTTTTTTTAAACTCCGTATCAAGTCAAAACCAATCAAACAAATCGAAACAGAAGAAGTTACCTGTCAGACCAAACAGCAAGAGTGTCATCACCCTGACTTTGGTAAACAAACAAGCCAGCAGCCCATTGCTCAGATTCGTTATAAGGTGTGACCCAAATTTGGTTATTAGTAAAAGCAGCTCTCTTCTGAGGAGGATCATCATGGTCAAGTAAACTAGCAGCAGTTCCACCAGGAACCACTTTGTAACCAACAGGGTTCCCAACTCTTGATTTCTTATTAGAATTAATCACATGGAATTCTGAAGGATCATATAGTTTTGAGCTTAATTTGTGCATCTTTTTCAGTTTTAGCCACATTTCTAACAGCTTTTAAGTAGCTTCTTCGCGGTGATTCTCCAGGAGAAGTCATCTCCTTCTGGAGATTCACCTTCACGAAAGAATTGTTCGATGGACCATCGATGTCCATGTCGAGATGGAAAGTTACATAGTGATCATGGATGATTCCTATTATGTTTTCAGCTAAGAGAGTGCCATAGAGATACTCATTTTGGTTTACTTGATTCATGTTCACATATGGAGAGCCTTTCACCATCAATATTCCACTTAGTCCAACCTATTAACAACAAAACAAAATTGATAAAAGAATCTTTAGAAATAATATCAAAAGAATCTTAGACTATTTTATTCAAGGGTGCGGCCTAACAATAAATGAAGTCAGAATCATGAGGTATCATGTTCAATTCAGGTAGAAGTAAAAACATTATGTAATTTATTTTTATCTATTTAAGCTTTTGTTGATCAAAATTACTCGTTTTCTATGCTTATGGAAGGTAGAAATACTCCGTAAAAATTAATCAAAAGTGTGTGTAAACTGATGATTCTAGAATTCAACTTGGAATTGATATTGAGATGTGACTAATGACCAACCACCAACCCCACCCCACCCCCCTCCAAGGAGGAAAAAAAAAACTTGATGTGATTGGGTGATTATTGCTATTTGCTACCCAATAATATTCCATGGGCTGGTGCTTCCCAAGTCTTTGTGGGATTTGACTTTATACTATATTTGAAAATTTATTTCTGGTTTAATATAATTTGCAGATAAATAAAAATAACATATCTAAATAATATCCGTATCGTTTCCATTTTCCTGCATTAATTCTAAAATAAGACATATCAGGTCATTTGGTAGAATGTGCTAATTAATATATGTATTAGTTATAGTATTATTTAATCCTTTGTTTGATAGGATATTTAGTCATGATATTATATGGTGTATAACTAATACATACCAAATCATGATATTAGCAATACATGAGTTATTAACACCTATATAAGCCTGGGTAAAGATAAAATATACTTTAATATAATAAACCAAATAGTGAATAGGGAATAGTCTCAGTATAACTAATCTCAGCGCATAAAGCATTACACTCTCTATTGGATCTAAATTTATTTTTGAAAAATAAAAGAATGAGATTTATTTATGTTGAACTTTGCAAATATATATGAATGGAAATATTTGTGTTAATATTTTGAAATTGAAAAAATAAATGCTCGATTGTACCGGCTGTCAGATCAAATAAATATAAAAATAAATGCTTCCACCAGTAGATAAAAATTTGATTACTAATAGCCAAAAATAAAATAATGTTACAAATTACTTCATCCCTATATATTAAAAATAGATATTCTATTCTACTTATTCAATTTAGAAAATCAATACAAGTTTATCATTTTCTTCTCATATTATATACCCTTGTCATTAAATGATTATATCCAGTATTAGTAGTTAAATTTTTATTTCCAAAGTATAATTAATAAAGCTAATTTAATAAAATATTTTTTTAATAAATACTTTCTTAATGATAATATCAAATCAAAATGAGTCCGGTAAAATAAAACGGAGGAATTAGTCATTATACTCCTAAAAAACAGATAAGACATGAATAATTTAGTTGGATATATATATATCTAGCATGTAATTAATATTATTCGATAATCTTCTCTGTCGTATCAAAAATTATAAACGGCACATATAAAAGATCAAGAACTAGCAAGTATGCATGTTAGAATTATGCGAGTGCGAATTTAGAAACCAGGCTAGTAAAATTTGAACATGTGTCTTCCTCTCCAAATGACATTCAATTATTTTTAATCAATCTTAAAAAATGATATTTTTTATATTAAGTAAATAAATTAATATTTTAACTTATAGTCCTAAAAAATATCTATTAATTGTTTCTGACCAAATATATACAAAAAAATATAATTTAAAAATATCAAATACGTTCACATAAATTGAAACTAATGATCAAACACATATGTTGTGCTAACCTTAGGTCGAATAAGTCCATCGTTCTGAAACTCCCAATCAACAATATAATCATAGTTTCCTACTGATGCTGCCATTCTCACCACTAACGTCACCTTTGGCCTTACTTCTCGTATCTGTTCCAAAGTTGCATGCAAAACCAACAAAATCAATACTATCAAACAATATTTTTTTCAGAAACAAATGTCATACAACACTTGTTCTGTGCTGACACATTAACAAATTTACTTTTCTTGGTTTTTGTGTCCAAAAACCCCGATTAAAATTCGGATCGTGCAGTACATGGAAACAGTCTCAGCACTGTACCACTACCATATCGACAAATTTAAGTAGTACACAAACATTTTTGAATCGTTTACTTTTTCATAGTGAATAAAGTTGAGTGTATTTACTATTTGAAAAAAAGAGTGAAATTATTTACCGGGAAACCAGTAATTGGACATTCAGCATGTCGCCATCCAATATCACCAGCATATCTTTCAAAGACACAAATCATGTTGGAGCGCACATATGGTGTTCCATCAGCTGCCACAAAAACACCATCCATATAATACGCATTACGAGGACAATCATTTAACGGGTCAAGTGGCATCGCTTGCAACCCGAACCCGTATTCACCTGCATCTATATACGTCTTAAAATACCATGCATCTGATGGATCCATGTAAGGTACAAATAACTCCGACGTAAACCCTTTATACATAACATTCCTCATCTTCCCCGTATCCGGATCCTGAACCATGGCCTGGGATATAATAACCCCGGCTCTCGGGTCCGGCTTGACGTGAAATTCCCAATTTGCCCATTTAACTAGATGATTGTTCTCTATAGTGAAACTTGGACCATCTGGTTGTTCGATTGATATTGGTTTGAGTAAGTTTATTTTTTGTGTGTTTTTTTAATACGGGAGTAGCGATAGTCTGTGTTGGCGGCCTTTGGTATTGGTATACTCTTTCCTTCATCGAAAATTTCGATAACTTGTTGGGTGTCTAAATCAAGAAGTACTGTTAATCCTTCAATTGGTCTCATATAGAAATTGATAGTGTCCTTCAATGTATAACATTGTACTTTAATCACTCTTCGTTTCTCCTCGATTTTTCCTAAATATAAATTTGAATTAGTCAGACTCAAATTAACGATATACTAATATTTTTCAATATAATTAACTCATTTCGCTCCTCTAACTCCGAATTAAGGACACTTACCATACCAACCAGTGGAGATGGGTAGGCATGCCAGGTCAGCCAAATCAACGCCACGCTGGATAATCGAACGGTTAAAATCAGAACTAGCAAGCGGGGCAGAAGTGGCAGTGATCATATCCTCGATCGTCAGGATCGGGTAACCCGAATAACTACCCGTTTCACGTCGGGTCACACGACCCGTTTCAATATCCACGGAAAGCACGTGCACGACGCCGAGCGCACGAGCAACGACGGCCGCCTTCCGCGGCGGAAGTCGGTGACCTTTCCGCCAGTTCAACACTACCTCCTTCTCCGACTCTTCGAGTACAACAGAGTGAAGAACGCAACCTTTAATCCTAAATTCCGCAATTGAATTAACGATTTTCTTCACTTTTTGAATTTCTCCGATTGTCAGTGGGTCTAGAGGATGATTGGGGAAATCAGCATAGTGAGTTTTAGAATTTTCCGGTTTCCGGAGGAAAAAGGGCTTTTTCGAACTGCACCACGGGGAGTAAGTGGTGCAGTCGAAATGCTGCTCAGTTGTGTGAGAAAGCGGAGATGGTAAGTTTAAGAAAGTGAATATTAAGAGCAAAATTATACTCATGAGGAAGAAGAGATTTCTTCCTTCCATGGTTGGCTATTGATGTTTTGAGTTTTTGTTATTCTTGTGATTGTGGGAGCTATGGTGTTTAAATACATACACAGAGCTAGATAGATAGAGAAGATAGAGTGACGTGTAAACTTACGTATGGGAAATGACTTCATTGTGTGGTAGTGAATGATTTGCATAACTCTAATCAGCTATCGTTAAAAAAAGAGTTGATTGATGATTGCAAATGGTGTAATTGACTTTGAACTAGAAATCAAATGATAAAATCTTGAGCTGAAACATAATTTATACAAATAAATTTAAATTTTAAAATTTAAATTTAATGAGTTTAATTTTTAATTTTTTTAAAATATTGAACTTGTTATATTGTTAATAGTATGAAGTTAAATTTAATAAGCTTAATTAGAAGACTTCGACTTCTACGAGTAGCACAAGAACAAATTTATGCTCATCATGGGTGCACTCTTAACTACTCCATATTCTAGTTTTTGTCAGGTCAGGGCCGACTCTTGCCTATGAATTTTTAGGCCAATGCCTTAATTTTTTCATGAATTAATTATTTATAATAAAAAGTATATATATA
>NW_006239374.1:417287-441711 GCF_000226075.1 Solanum tuberosum | reverse complement strand
ATATATATATATATATATATATATATATATCATATTTTCTTCACCAACACTCACATTATTTATCATTTTTAACTCCTTCTACACTCTATTTCTTCAAATCTTTGATAGTTAGAGTAATATTCTGCCAAAAATATGAATCAATAGCCGAAAAGTGTTGAACAAAATATATTACAAATATTCTTTTATTTCTTCGTAACTTTTCATATTAAACTAAGGTATACCAAGTTATCAACTTTTTGAATCAGATTTTATGATTCTAACTCTTATCTTTATTTAAAATTTATCAACTTATTACTTATAGAACTATATCATTGATTCATATAATAATTGTCTCAATAAAATAATGTTTTTCAATGTTGAATTGATAAAGTCTTGCTTATAAATAATAATTAAAAAAAATATTTGAAAAAATCATTTATAAAAATATATTAAAATTTTGCTTTAGGCTTCAAATTATGTTGAGCCGCTCCTGTGTCAGTTTTTTAAGATAGATATACATATATTCACATAATTTTGTTCAGAAGTTAACGAATGCATGCACACATAAATTTCTTTATTGGAAAGTTCATTAAAAAACATAAAATTTCGTAGAAGCCAAAATACTTTTTTAACTTTTTGGACTGAATATTCATGGTGGGGTCCTATGATGGAATCTGAGCTATGTTTTGATGTGTCTAAATTCCAATTACTACATCCATCCACCAATGAGTAACTTGCATCCCCATTTCCACCATTTGTGGAAACCCATGCATGAATAAGATAAAGATAAGATATTTTATGAAATTAGTGGATGAGATGTTTCACGGGATATTCCCTCCGTTCCATTTAAACTGTCACTTTAGCTCAAGAAATTATTAGGGAAAAGTTGTTGAGTAACAGAGACATCCTACTTACATCGAGGCCAAGGTGATGGATCGAGATGATCCAAGTCGAAGTTATAATTGAACATGCTGGTTAAAAAATAATAATGTGTTGTTATCTATTATAACATTTTAATATGATAATAAACATTTGATCCTAATGCATATAAGCATTTCTTATAAACTTAGGTAGATCATCAAAAGATCAAGTAAACTAGTTGTAAATTTGTAATACCCCTTTTAGCTTCTTCTTTTTTTTCTTGGTGTTTTTTGTGATGGATTTTCTTCTTTGAGAAGATCAACTTTGTTAAAGGAGTTTGTTGGGCCATAAATATTCATATTGTCACGACCCGAGCCTACACCCTGGACGTGACCGGCACTCGAAGACCATTGCTGGTCCCCAAGCGAACCCTCATCCTGGCTGACTACAAGCGGAAAACTGATTCAAGCATACAAAACTTAAAAACTGAAATAAAAGTTCATAAAACTTAAATTCAAACTTTAACTCAAATGAAAATTGTGAATAATAAAATATATTCAAACTCACCCCAAAATTGGCAACTTAAGTCTTTGAAATATTTAATAAAATAAATAAATAATACAGACTTCTCAACTATACTGACTATCTAATGAAGCCTCTAACTGATAAAGATGGAAGTCGGGACAAGACCCACGATATCCTGACTAAACTGAAAAGTAAATGAAATCCTCCGAAAATAGGATGCTCTCCATAGCTAACTCGAACTCTTGGATGTATCAACGAAACTCTTGTTGATGATCTTGAATACCTGTGTCTGCATCATGAGAAGATGCAGGCCAAATGGCTCAGTAGGTGAAATGTACGAGCATGTAAGGGGAATTCTAAAGCATAAACATAAGCTTGAAACTTGATAAAAAGGAAACATACTTACCTCTTCTCAAACTTACTCAACTCAAGGAGTACTCAAGGATACTCAAAACTACTCAACTTACTCAACTCAGAAGTACTCAAGGATAAAATACTTAACTCAGAGATATGATATTCAACTATGGGTACTCAACTCAATATAAAGCAACAATACATATACAATATATGGAAAGCTTTATAAAACAGTAAAACAACTTAGTTCGTTAAAGAAAATGCAATAACAAACTCAACTTACTTATATAATAAAGTAATATAGTTTCTGTGGGAGATTCTCTAACCGACAACCACCACTATGAGCCTAAGTGGTGATACAACGTCTTGCCCACGCTGCCAGAACTGTTATATACTTTGCCGTTATATAGAACGCTTTAACTTAGTGGATCCACTAGCTTAACTTATGTGATCATCTAAAAAGTATAACCTATTAATACCCATGATGGCTACATGGTTTATGGAGACTTGAGTTATCTAAACTCGCATCCCCATATCGGTGGTCAATACTACTCCCAAAACGTACTCAGCTCATATGTTTGTAAAAATAAAATTCTTTCTTTGGTTTGAGATAATTACTCAAAACTTAGCTTAAAAGCTCTCTTGAAAATCAAAGTTCCCTCTTTACTGAAAAACTAGCTCAAAAGTTCTTTTGAAATCTCAGTTTCCTTTCTTGTTTAAATATGAAAACATTTACTCTTTGGGAATACATAGTCCCGATATACTCTTTTGAAGAAATGAACTCAACTCTTTACTCTTTACTCTTTGCTTAACTCAAAACTTAAGTCTTAAAACAAAGTTAAAACGTTTGTAAAAGACTTCTTAAACTATGGTTCACACCGAATTATGGACTTGAACGACTCAAAGCAAGGTTTTCAATAACCATAGATAAAACTCAATACTTGGAACTCAAGAACTTCAATAATACTACTCACTTCAAGAATGCTCAACTCAGAGGGTTCATGCGGAATTTATGAGCATGAACTACTCAACTCAAGGACTCAAAGATACTCCTCGTCTCAAGACTGCTTGACTTATAGGGGTCATGCGGAATTATGGGAATGAATAATTCAACTTAAGGACTTTATAGGTAACATGTACTAGTCTCATGATTAGGAATGTAATCTCAAATGGATTAGAAACTCAACACTTAAAGGATTAGAACTTGGAGATATTACTTCTCTCATAGATACTCAACTTATGGAGTTCATGCGGAATTTATGGGCATGAACGACTTGACTCGAAGGTCTACAAACCACATGGAACTCATGTATATGACTCTTCTCTTTCTCTTACTTACTTTCTCAAAACTTAGTTCAAATCGATAGTTGATCTCAAAGGATTCACAATTTAACTTAAAGGCTTTCTTGAACTCTACTATTAACTCTCTCTTAAATGTGAATTATGAATTCAAGAGTTATATTTCATGATATGAAGAATCTAGGTGATAGTGTAGGCTCATTAATACATTATCCTCACTCTCATTCTCACTTACTTGAGTTTTGAAACAAGTTAATAGAAGTTGTAGAAGACTCCTCAAAAGGGCTCAAAGAGACTTTCTTAGAATGTTCGAATGAATGCTCAAAACTTAACTCTTTAACTCTACCTTGAATTTGAATTATGGATTCAAGGTTATGATCATGTTAGGAATGATTTTAGGTGTTTAGAAGTAGCTTAGAGTAGTTAGAATCGAAAATAAGTGAAGGTGCACTTTAAACGAACTCAAACGGGGCAACCGACGACAAACTGGAGGGGCAGGAGACCCTGGGGCTAGGGGTGGCGCGAAGCACCAGCCCCTAACATTCATAGGAGGGTTTGGGGCGCTCTGGCAGGCGCCAGTCCCCCAACCTAGAAAATCTGACAAACTTCTTTGCTCGTTTTCTTACCCTAACTCGCCTAGAATCGAACGGTTTCTTCCCCAATCACTTAGAATCAATTACTTAACATAAGTACACTCTAATCTACTCAATACATCCCTTAAAACACTCACTTTGATCTCAAGAAATCATCCAAAACCCAACACAACAAGATTTAGAATGAACTTCAAGAATACTTATCAAGAACTCTAATCTTTCAACTTCAAGAATGAAATTTACGCTGAAAATATTAGGTTTGGCATGTGGGTGAACAAACCCAACACTATGGAAGCTTACATACCTCTTAGGGATCAAACTCATGGCGAAAATCCGCTACAACACGCAGGAATCTCGACGAACGCTTGATCCTCTCCTCTTTTCTCTTCTTGAACTCTCAATTAAAACCCTAGGTGAATTTTAGAATTATAAAACTGAACCTAATAGGATTAGACCCTTAAAACCTTACTAAAAATGAATTAAATCTGATTGGGTAAGGAAAAGACCAAAATACCCCTCACTATTTCTGGCTAACTTTCCTTAACTGGACAGCCTAACTTCAAAGGGCCATATCTCACTCATCCGACCTCGAAACTTAGTAAACTCGGCGGCGTTGGAAAGATAATTCAAAGTTATTTCCTACGGTAACTGGTAGAACACCTAACTCATCCTGAGCTAGGAGTTATAGTCGTTTGAAGTCAACCCAAAACTCATACTTAGCTTAACTTGCAAAATTTCAGATTTTGCTATTTCCAATTTAGTTCTTTTTCGAACTCAAAGTGCTACATCTAGTGAACTTAACACTTAAGAAATTTTAATTCCTTGACAAAATCCTACTCACAACGAAGGATGGCTCAAGTCTTAGCTCAAAAAATTTCTAGGGTGTTACACATATCCACGTGAAATATGATGAAGTGACCATGGGCCACACTGATAACACTCTCTGACACTAGTAAATATTTATGGCTCAAATATATCAGTGTCTGTGGTTGGTGATTTCTTGTGGATTCTATTTTTCCATCATAAATATTATAGTGTCAAAAGCTAATTATATTCTATTTCTATTTTTTGTAAATTATAAAAATCCCTTAAAATTATAGGATCTTGGTTATATCGGGAAGTTTGCAGATACATAGCTCACAGATTGCGAATGATACATTACTTAATGGGAGAGATATATCATGTATCCGAGATGAGAGAGAAGTATTCGAAAGGGGATATGGATGTATCGGGAAGAGGGAAGGGATGTATCCGAGAAGAGATTTTTAAAAAAAAAAATAATGATAGAAAATTTTAGAGATTATGATAAAATAAAATGTGTATTTCTGTAAAAAAATTCTTTTCCATTAGCGTTCTAGAGAGGCCCACCTATTTAAGAATTAGATTTTTAGAATTTTTTTTCTTTTAAAAAAAAAAAGTTACAATTCAAATTATAGTGTGATAGACTCGTAGTTTGTATCTAATTAAGCTAGTACTGACTATATATTTTGGATTAAATTTTAAAAATTGATCGTTAAATATTTATTTATGCTTGTATATAGAACTATAGAAGCACTTGTTCTAACTCTTACAGAGTTGAGAGGAGAGTCTCTCATCTCGTCATTATTGACGGTGTCATCGCTCGACTTGGATTTGAATTTTATTGAAGGGTAAACTTTTTTTGTGAAAAATTATATTAAAATTCGGAGGAAAATTTTCCTTTAGGTAGGTGCAGAACTAGGGGCCTTTTGTATTTGAAAACTTGGGCCTTTGGATTGTTCCATAAAAATTGGGCCTTTTGGGCTTGTGTCCAACATTTGTTACTTATCAGACCTTCAATGGGCTTCATGTTGAACCTAGTAGAACCTCGGCTCGGAAAACATCGACGTGGGGGTTGCCCGGGGGGATATATATCTGATTTTAAGATTATCATTTAAGTCATAATTATAATATAAAAAAAAATTGCAACTTTGATCAGTATAGAATTAACTTTAGTTATGTGCGATCAAAATTATTATTAAAAATATTATATTTGAAGTTTGATAATAAATTTTTGATACTTAAAGTTTGACTTGTCGAAAGACTTCCAATATTTGTACTTGAAGTTTGACTTATCAAAGCCAAATTTATGACGTCACTTATCCATCAAAACTAATAAAAAATTTTGAATTCACCAAATTTAAATCATAAATCCACCCTAACAAAATACATGTGTAACCAGAGGTTTGATTGACTGCATCAAAACTGAAATATAGAACCCTATCCATTACGTTTGCTAAATATTCTTAATTTAGAGCATGTGATATCATCAAAACTTTGAATTTGAAATAGTTATAAAAGAAGAAAAAAGAAAAAATTAAAGTTATACTCTCTTTAGTCCATATTAGTTATCGTATTTACTAGAAATAGATGGTTTAAAATATATTCTTTGTAGTCCATGCTTTTATTTGCTCACAATACATTTTCATTTGTACTCATCACTTTTACTATATCAAAAGAAAAACATATTACTCCCTCCGTTCACTTTTACTTGTCACATTTGAATTTGACACACCCCTGAAGAAAATAATAATTGTCATGGCTTTTACCACACTACTCTTATAGTTTATGTTTAGTATTAAATTTTGAAAAATAATTTGAAATATAAGTAATTAACGTTAAGGATTAAATATGGAAGAAAATAATTATCTTTTCTTAGTATGTTTAAAGTAACAAGTAAAAATGGAAATCTTTTTTTTTTTGGAAATTATGGACAAGTAAAAGTAAAGAGAGAGAGTATTATTTTTCGCGTGAAAATTCAAATCGGACAAATAAAAATAAATAAAGGAAGTAATTATCGTTTTAAAAAGCAAAATGTAATAATTATTTTTTCTCCACTTTTGTTCTTACTCAATAAATATGCAGAAAAATTAATATATGATGAAAAACGAGAATAGCATTAAACAATATATCAAAGGAAATAAATTTTTATATTAATATTTTCTAAAAACATGACAAGATAAAATAAAACGGAAAAAATATATGGCAATTTGCAAGTTAAGAACGTGTCAAATAAGCAATGCTGTATTCAAATATACTTTACACAGAGGAGCAGGTGGCATAATTTGGTTTAGTATGACGAAATATATTTACATAAAAATTTAAAAAAATACTTTCATGTGAAAGAAATAAATTTTAGACTTTTTTTTTAATTTCCATTTGGTATCAAAAAATTTGTTTGAAATTTGACTAATCCTAACTCAAATTTGGGAACCTAATTCATGATAGAACAATTCTATTCATCCAACCAGGACTCTTGATTCTCGACTCTTAATAATAAATTAAACAAGGGATGATTTAGTCAACGAAGTTAATTTATTTGAAAATTACATATTATTTTCTTACTTAGTTTAATATAACTCTTCTATTGTTTTGACTTTTGATATAATATAATACTACCACCAAAATGATATTTTCTATTTATTCTAGAAACGTGACACTAGCTTTTCGATCCAACAAATTACTAGGAAGTAATCACAAAACGATTTTCAAATGGATTTTTCCCCACTGGTAGTTTATATAATCTTTATAAGAACATTCTTGAACAATTAGGTCTTGGGTCTATTTATATCTCTGTACTCGAATTTGAACATTTATTTAATTTGAAGTTTTTTGATTTTATGTGTTATATTTATGGATTAGAAGGTATTTCATTCGTATAGTTGTTCAATTTAGGAGGTTCACATCATATTCAACCATGGTGTCATGCCGAATTAGATCTTGAATTTAATTTATACCTCAAAAACAAATTCAATTAGAAAATGATAGTCAAACTTTATAAGAAGGCCCAAGAACCCCTACACCAATGTGAAAAGTTTAATCATGATCGAATTTACGCTTTGAAAAATAAGACATTTTCTTTAGACCCCCAAATTTGAGCCTCCTTATTTTCTTTGACAATATTAAGATTAATAAGTATTCTTTACAACATTTATAAGATTAATTTTTTTTTGGTTCTTTCTTATTAAATGTCGAACTCCTTATCAAATAAAAATCGAACAAACAAATAAAATGAATGAAATACTATTTATAAAAAAAAGTTTAAAAAAAAAAGAGAGAATAATTTTGCATCTCAAAGCAATTTTTTAAGAAATATATCAACCACTTTGCATTTTATTTTTTTAAAAATGAATTTTAAATTAAAAAACAATAAATATTACGTACTTAATTATCTAAAAATTGAAGTCCTCCAATTTATTTTTGAGTCTAGGTCACAAAGTGTTTGACGGTTTGAGCAGCCCTGGATCCATTTGAAAAGTAATTAAGTCAATTTTGTGTGTCATAAATTTCTAGATTAACCATTTTTGGGTCTATATATATATATTGGTGGCTTACATAAGACTCCTTATTTGACCTTTTTCTTTTCTGTTGCACGTTAAGGAAAAAAAAATCCAATTTATTAGGAAAATAATTTAATAATCTTTAAAAATATTTAAAATGAAAACTCTAAGTAATATGATTATCATCTTTAAAAATATATAAAAAAAAGTATTGTTATTTTCGAAAGACTCTCAACTCAAGTATCGATAACAGAGCAATAAGAAACTCTTTGACCTAATTAGACTGGTAATTAGTGTTGATACAAAATCCATGCATATGTAAATATATGTGCAAATTCATACGTTTTTTATTCAAACTCTCCCTTAAAAAGTAGTACTACATTTTTCTTCAACTTTTGGGACTCAAAGCTTGAAATAGGAATAAAGGTTCATTAATCGTGTAATTAACATCTTAATTTTGCCAGCTTATGAAGATTTTATTTATAATAGTAACCTAAGTAACTAACGCCTTTTGAATTCGCGAAGTCATTATCATTAATTTAATATAATGAGAAAAAAAATCACATGTTCGTACATTTAACACACAATTATATTGTACCACGTTACAAAAATCAACTTATTTGATAGATTAATAAGAACCTTGATTTTGTTATGAAATATATTCACTTTAATTTTACACATGACTGAGCATTTAATTCACGAGATTTTTAACTCAACACAATAATTATCATTAATTTCTTATTATTCACACAATTAAAGAAAACTTTTCTAGCTACTGTTTGGATTTCCATTTCATTGCTACCCAAAAAAATTCAAATAAAAGACAAAAAGTGTATATATATATATATGGAAAATCTTTTAAGAAGTGTTTATTGGAAAAAGTTGATGTTATTGTGTTTGAATATTTAGGGCAGATGCATATTTACTAGAGAAAATAATCTCTTATGATTACTTACGAATTGAATTGATTAAAATAATTTTTTTTCCAAATATCTTATTTATAACTATGAAAATATTTTATATGTTAAATGGAGATTTACGTATAAGATATTTTTGTGGAAGAATTTTTCTTTTATAGTTTGGAGACACTTTTTAATTATAATTTTTTAGAAAAAAATATTCATTTTTTTAAACCAAGATAGAGTTTCTAAAGAAAACTTTGCAAAGATTTATAAAGATATTGCTTGCTTTTTTTATTTCCTAAATTTATGAGAGGAAATTAACCAACAAATAAGATTACAATTTCTACACGTTATTATAAATATATTTTTTCCATATGAAAAAGTCAATAAAAAGGGGAGACCCGTTAAAGATAGTACCATAAAAGATCATTAAACCAAACGAAAATTTGACACGTAATCCCATAAAGCATTCATATTCTACAAATCTTTTTAAGGAAAAAAAATACATAAAAGTACTACTCTCTGCCCTCAAATGAGACACTCTTTTCTTTTAGATTATTTCATAAAAAAACATCATTTTTTAAAATTATAATAAAAAATATTTTAATTTCAAAATCTTGCTTTTACAATAAAGAAAAAAGTATTGAAAAACATTCCTAAATTCGATGTAAATTATTAGTTTCATTCTTGAAATATTGACAATCTAAAAAACATATATCTCCGATCTTGTAATATAAGTGAGAGTGTTTTCAATACTTCTCTCGTCTTTTTATTAAGAGCTTCGTACTTTTATAAGAATTTGTGACCGTTTGTATAACATCTGGTAGATTAGGGATTTAACTAAATTTAATTAATCGAGTAGAAAAATATTTTTAAAATTAATAATTTACATTAATTTTAAGGATTATTTAATTTAAATCAATTTTTATAATTTTATTTTAAAAAAAATACTAGTGTCAAGTCAAACGGTACCCGTAAATAGGAAGGAGGGAGTAATATTATGTTTGTCTTTTTACTTTCCCAATAACATTACAGCACCTCGCCGGCCCGAAAACCCATAGTCACTAAACCTGTTCTCCCCATCGGACTCTGTTTTCAAGAATAAAAAATTCCAAAAATTCTGAGTTTCAATTGAAGTTTTCAAGCTGAATCAATCGGAAAAATCGAAAAAGTTTCAATCTTTTTTGTGTTTTTCATCTATGTAAACACCAGAAAGGATTTTCTTCAATTGTTGACTTGTTTGAATTTTGATCATCACTGGAAAAAATGACTCAATTGAAGCCCATTCTTACGCATTTGGATTCCATTCCTTCCACCCCAGGAAAGTTTAAGCCTGATAAATCTTCACCCTATAATCTTTATCGTCTCCGTTTTCACCCTACTCTGTTTCCCAGGTTTACTCTTTGGTCCTTTTTTTTCATCTTTTTCATCGTTTTGCTCATCTTTTTCTCGTCTCCGACCAACCCCACCACCGGAAACAGCCGCCGGAGTCTGAAAAACTCTCTTTCGCCATCTCCCCCGCTCGGCCCGAATTGGGAGCGTCGGGTTCGGGCCTCGGCCCGACCAAGGTCTAAAACGGGCTTTACCGTTCTAGTCACTGGTGCTGCCGGTTTTGTGGGGACCCATGTGTCTCTAGGCCTGAAACGCCGTGGAGACGGCGTTTTGGGGCTGGATAATTTTAATCAGTATTATGATGTCGGGCTGAAAAAAGCCCGACAGGGCCTTCTTGAACGTTCAGGGATTATGGTAGTTGAGGGTGATATTAATGATGCTGTTTTGCTGAGGAAGCTGTTTGATGCTGTTGCTTTTACACATGTCATGCATATGGCAGCTCAAGCTGGAGTTAGATATGCAATGCAGAATCCAGGTTCTTATGTTCATAGTAATATTGCTGGTTTTGTTAGTTTGCTAGAAGCATGTAAAATGGCTAATCCACAACCTAGTATTGTTTGGGCTTCGTCAAGTTCTGTTTATGGATTGAATTCAAAAGTACCCTTTTCAGAAAAAGATAGAACTGATCAGCCTGCTAGTTTGTATGCAGCCACTAAAAAGGCTGGTGAAGAAATTGCTCATACATATAACCATATATATGGTCTTTCGATTACTGGATTGCGGTTTTTCACAGTATATGGACCATGGGGTAGGCCAGATATGGCTTATTTTTTCTTTACTAAAGATATTTTGAGAGGGAAGGAAATCAAGATTTTTGAGACGTCTGATCATGGTAGTGTTGCTAGGGATTTTACTTATGTTGATGATGTGGTAATGGGTTGTTTGGCAGCACTGGATACCGCGAAAAAGAGCACAGGGAGTGGGGGAAAGAAGAAGGGTGCAGCCCAATTGAGGATTTATAATTTAGGTAACACAAAGCCGGTGCCTGTTGGGAGACTTGTTAGTATTTTGGAGAAGTTGTTGAAGGTTAAAGCAAAGAAGAAGGTTATCCAAATGCCGAGGAATGGGGATGTGCCATTTACACATGCTAATATCACTTTGGCACATACGGAGCTGGGATATAAGCCCACTACTGATTTGGAAATGGGGTTAAAGAAGTTTGTGAAGTGGTATGTTAGCTACTATGGTTCGAAGAAGAAGAAGAGTTCTTGGTGAAGTTCTTAAACTTGGTGTTGCGTTGTTTCTCTCTAATGTTTCCTGCGCGTTGATGATACCTCTTCATTGATTTGCCACATTGTTTTAGGTATTCTATTTGTAGGTGATCATTGTACATTCTACTACTGCTACTACTAAAGCATGTTTGATCTATCGACCCTCTTATGGTAGTTTCATGTTTCATTAATCACCATACTTATAATACTTTGGATTAAGCTCTGGCTTATTCGATTTGTCAGAACTGCTATAAAGAAACATATCTGTTTCCCTCTAAGTTCAGTTTTATTCGTCCTTAAGCAGTTTACTAATATTCAACTTCAAGAATGATAAAAATAAGTTTTTAAACAGGCTGTGATGGAATTTTAATGTAGTCGGTACTCGGGAGTTGATAATTTTTCATTTGTTTCCTCCATTTACTTTGCTAGGATTCCTTGATATTTATTTTTACATCCTTGCTTTTTAGTAGTTGTACCTTCCTCTTCGACTCCCTTAGAGTAGTTTAGAGTTTTCATGTCATTGCTTTAGATAGTCTGTAATTTGGAAATTTAGCTTTTCCTAGAATAAAAGAACAAGCATTTCATATGGTCAATATTGTTAAACTCACCAGTAATCATGTATTACTGTGCAATTTTCGTCCATCTTTGGGATTCACGAGCTTGTTAAGACCGTTTTTCTATGGAAAAAGAATTTTGTATGTATCTTAGTGGAAGTTCTGTCTTTATGGATGGTAGCATCAGGCTCTTTTGTTTTGCTTGCTTATTTTCTTTCTCGTTGATAGAAAGCAACAAAAGTTGTAGTCTTTTAGCCCATTCATGTGTTTGCATGACTTGACAGCTATGGACATTGTTTATTTAGTTTTGTCACCATCAAAGAAGGTGCTGGGCCTGACTCTAATCTTGGAATTTTGTTTCTAAGGAACAAAATTATTTGGTGGAACGGGGCGAGGGCTGTGCCAGATGCACAATCTGCTCTTGTAGCCAATTCTGAAACGACATTTTAGGATCCTTGTACTTGTTTAGGATGTAATCTCTATCCGTCTTAAGAAATTCTTAGTTTGAGCTGGCTTTTATAGGCATTTTCCTCTTCTTAACTAGTTAGGCATCACATTATTCTGCTTTCTATGGTCTGTGACGCTTTCTCTATCATTTGTTATGCCTTGTTATACCTATATATTGTCTTTTTTAAACTGCCTTGTTATGTGTTACTCAAGACAAGGGTCTTTCGGAAACAACATTTCTATCTCCACGACATAAGGGTAAGGTTTGTGCACACTAGCTAGTCCTATACTGAATTGTCTGTATGCTCTTTCGGGAACTGGGGTCCTGCAAGGGGTGATGAGGGACTCATTTGGTGTCGTGTAAGAACCTTTAGCTTCGTCATTTTCTGCTATAACTTAGTTTATTTGTCAGATAAATGTTGCAGATTAGTCAAATTAACTCTATGTTTATAATCGTCTTTTTGCATAGGAACTGTTAGATTGTTTTTACATTAGTTGAGTGACTGAGTTGTTGTCTTATATAATTTTGGACAAATTCTCGTCTCATGAGTTGCTTTTGGAGTTGACTTAAGCTCCCGAGCATGAACATATCATTGGGTTCGACGTTCACATGCTTATGATTTGTGAATTAATCGCCAGATTTTTCATTGTAAATGTCAGTTATTGCATACTTTGGAATTACAATTGTCATCTGGAATTATCAATTGAGGTGAAAATGGAACATTATTATTGCCGTAAACTTCTTGTCACCTAAACTTGGCCAATATGCAGATTTTTGATTATTTTACTCTTATATTATCTATTCTAAACCAAGGTTCTAGACAGCTTTTGATCTTAATTTTGTGTTCCTTTTATTATTTTGGAGTTCGATTATTCCAATTTAAGTTAATTTCACTATTAATACCTACTTTATTCCTAGGCTCACATCCAAGTCCATAAATTGCAATATTGAAGATTTCAATATCGAATATTATTGCATAAGTTAGTGGAGGTCATCAATTTTATTATAATAAAAACAAAGAAAAACATTGGAAACCAAAATCAAAACCATATTTCCACCTTCAAAAAGTATGAGAAAAAAAAAGGAAAAGAAAATACCACATTTCATAACTTAAATATATATATATCGTAAGCTATAGAATAATGGCTAAAAGTGGAGCGCAATTAATTACAAGGGAAGATAAACATCCACAAAATTAACTAGCTTTCGGAATGTAATATGAAATTATGATTTCGAATCACGGAATCATGTTAATCTAAATTTGAAATTTAGTTTGAATATATAATTTGTAATTTTTTAAAAATGAAACCCCTAGTAGTTATGAAAATTTTAATAATAATAATAAAAAATAAATTAATTCTCATACAACCTTACCAAATGATCAAATTATAATTCATAAACAAGATATCATATTAGCATAATGCGCCGCATTGGTAAATTGTATACCTCTATATGCTTTCTAAATAACTATTGCAATTACAAACTTTCAAATACACATAATTTTATAAAAAATAACTTATATATAATTATCTAATATAATCATTTCACATGTTACAAACTATATTCTCTTGATTAAAACTTTTAAGGGTATTTTACTCCTTTAGCTAAAGAAAGAAAACAATTCACTGCTATATTGTTTTTATTAAACATATCAATGCACTTGTTATTAATTTCAATAGTTTTATGTAAATATAAATAAAATTAATTTTAACATTTAAAAAAAATATTTTTTAAATCTTGAATCGTACGGCTAAAAACATATCAAGGGAGAGGGACCCATCCACGTGTTAGTGTTTCATTATTGTTAATCACCATTCAACATAACACCAGCTCATTACGCCTGTCTGATATTTTTACGAAGAAATTCTATAGACCCAAAAACCCAAAATAGAGAGGAAGATGAGTTTTCTTCTTCTTCTAATCGAACAAATTTAAGAACTTTGATGGGAGTTTATGTGCAGTGAAAGGTGAATATATCGGCTATGAAAGGAGGTGTCCTTTCGGCTCCTGGTGATTACATCTACTTCAAGTCTCAAGTTCCTCTTCATAAGATCCCTGTAATGACTGATTTCATCAATTTTGAGTTTTTTCTGATTTGGGGTTTCTTTGATTTTGTTTAACTGTTTAGTTTCTCAAATGGGTCTGTGTCTTTTTTCTATTTGATTGTGTTTTGCTTGTTTTCTTGAATTTCAATGAATCTGAATGTATGATCATGTTGTGATTTGCCCAATTGGATAGTTGTTTGTGATGTGTTTTTTTTGTCTGTTTTGCTTGAATCTGCTGTGACTGGTAGGTGGCCAATGAGCATCACAAGTAAATTGGCATGATAGCTGTTGTTTATAATAGAAAGCATGAAGTGTGTTCCTTGTAAGTACTGGATAAGACTGAGCTTTTGCTCCTGATAGATCAACTGAAATCCTTTAAGTTGCTTATAGTTATCATTTTTAACTCTGAAACAACTTTGCCCTGAATTGACGTCATGGTAATTGTAGTGCTGCCTTTATCAAACTCCCTGTTATGCAGATCAGTTTAGTTCCTCTCAATAGAATTTGCACTTTTCTGGAATTCTTGCAAATCCTGTTATCTTGTAGTTGGTCTGATTTTTTTGTATGTGAATAATATTGGAGTGTGGATGTGTTTTCCATCTAAGCCGAATTTGTTTGTATGTGAATAATGTTGGAGTGTGGATGTGTTTTCCATCTAAGCAGAACAACTTCTCGTGCTAATCACAATAGGATGGGAAATCTATGTTTATATTAAGATCTTTTTTTCCTAAACTTTTGGTCCTGGACTTCATTCTACTCTTTTTGCTTGCATATTGATGATTTTACTAGTAGGAAAGACTACCACTTTTTTTAGATGAAGAAGATGGCTACTTTCTTGAATTTGATGTTGTATGTTGATCTTAAGTTTTTTCGGTCCTCTTTTAAAGGACCTTGCAATTATTGTAAAAATTGTGTTCAATTCTACACTTTTGACTTTGATTGTTGTTTCGACTAGTGAAAATATGATGTTGCATTCCTTGAGCTCATTGACATCTAGTTTTGAATGTGAAATTTCATTCACAAACAAATTCAGCTATTTTGGTGACTGACCTTCTTTATTTAGGTAATAGAGATGCATAAATGGACTATTTTCCTCCTTGTTAAATGTATTATTATTCTTAACACTTTGATCTGTTGTGTAGATTGGATCAAAGCAGTGGCGATATTATGATTTTGGCCCGAAAGTAGTTCCCCCACTCATTTGCCTCCCTGGCATAGCTGGTACCGCTGATGTATATTACAAACAGATAATGTCATTGTCTATGAAGGTAATGAGGAAAACTCCTGATTCTTTGCTTGTTTTATCTAGTTATTACTGAATTTTTGTGTATCTTCTTTGAGAGTGATAATGACAGTGAAGAACGGGTCATATATGTGGTTGTAATCGTTTCACTCATTCATAAATATATATGAATGTAAAGGATCAGTTAATCACTTAAACTTGCATCCGTTATGTCTTTCCCATATTACTTACTATGGTACTTCCAAAATTAGTTAAAGGTACCAATTAGGGTTTCCAAATGACTAGAACTGTGTTAGAACCTATGTTGCTTGGACTCTCTAAAAATGTTGTTGCAACTTGCACACAGATCCTCTAGAAATGCACTTCTTTTGGAGGATGCGACATGCACCGTGTGACATTTTTGAAGAGTCTGAGCAACATAGGTTAGAGCAAAATATGCACTTTAGTAGTGCCGAAAGCTTAAAAATCTATCATTAAGCAGATGGAAGGAATATAATAATGATATCTAGTGGTTGGGATTATCACTAGAAGGTATCACTTGTGAATGAGTCTGTCTCTGTCTCTCTCTCTCTCTCTTGATCTTTCTATCTCTCCTTTTACTTGAGACCTTACTTAAATATGAGTTCCCGAATTGGGATGTAGATCTAACAACAGAGGGACCAGCAATACATCAATTATTTGATTGATCTCTCTGCTCTTAGATGAAAAGTTTTCAACAGCAAATGAAAAATTCTATTCACAATGGAAGTGGTCTTTGAGAAGAACATGGAAAGACGTTCCAATAAAAGCTCAGTAATGCATCAAGTAGTGTAAGTGATAACTACTGCAGTGTATGAATTGTAACAGAAGTTGCTCTTCATTTAATGATTTTGCTGGTCAAACTAAGATCTGAGAAAGCACTAGTCTGCACTGAATCTTGGAAAATAGATAACGCTTGCCCCATCGGCTTGCCCTCTTTACTACATGGACTAATATCTTTTTTTTATAAGGTAAATGTATTTACATGGACTACTACCTTATTCTTCTTTTTATTTTTACGAGGTAAATGTATTTACATGGATTTATCGTGTCAAGTGATGACACTAAGCAAAATAGAATTTTCCATTTTCTAAATGACGTTAGAATCTCTTGCAACATAATTTTAGGATTTAACTAAAGACAATTTCCGTTAGTAGGGGCTGAAAGGTTCTCTTTGCATGTTACAACCTATGCATATATGTCTCTTTCCACGTTATATAGCGACTGGATAATTTTTCTATAAGACTACCCCCAGATTCAATTGAAGGAAGCTAACATTTTCTGGTTTACTTTCTCAGGGTTACCGTGTAATTTCCGTTGATATTCCGCGTGCATGGAACAACCACGAGTGGATTCAAGCATTTGAGAAGTTTCTAGATGCTATTGATGTTCATCATGTATGTTCCCTTTATGTCAGTGCTTACTTGATGGCTACAAGGGGTGTACATGGGGCGGTTTGGTTCAGTTTTTTATCAAAACCAAACCAAACCAACTATATCAGTTTGCTTGTTTTTTTGGCACATGAATACTATTTCAATCTTAATTTTTGGAGTTGTAGATAAAGTTTTAATAAATCAACATATGTGTAGTAGTAATTTCACGTTAGGGATCAAGTTTTAATAAATCAATATATGTTTAATAAATCAACTATACTAGTTCAGACTTTGATTGTTCTTTCAATCTTAATTTTGCAGTTTGGTTTGTGCACCCTATAACGTAAGCCTAAGTATGTAGTGATACCAATCATGTTATACCATCATGCATATGGTGGTCAGTGTGGAAGGAAAGAAATGGGAGATGTTTTGAAGATAGATCTAATTCCATTCACAAAGTAAAATGGAATTGTTTGGTATCTTTACTTTTTTGGTGTAAACAACTTTGCATAGAAGATGTAGATCAAATTATAGAATTAATAGGGAGCTTGTAATTTCGCTTAGGGCTGTAAATTTTGAAGGTGGCCAGCATGTCCTTAATGCTGAAGAATACAACTTTACCAATGTTCAAAAAAAAAAGTAAGAATGTGTGTAAGCTAAAAGAAATAATAAGAACGGAAAAATCAAGATAGATGAATTTAAGAACGAGTTCCTTAATTCAAAGTGGATCAAGAAATCTAGAATGTCAGGATGAGCGTGAAGTCATAAATTAATTCCTAACAACAACAATTAACCTAAAAGAACTAATCAACTTTGATAGAGAATTAATCAAGAAAATAGGCTATGGAACCCACCCCCCGTTAGAGTATCAAGAACAACATTAGGCAAAGACTTGTCACCTTTCTTGAATACCTAAAAGTAACCTAAGTTATAAGAAGGAATTAAACTTACCGCCTTTAAGTTGATTCTTGAAGGTTGAAGAAAAAATTCAAGAGCACTCACAGCATGAGTGCAAAGGAAAAATCCTCTCAATTCAATTGACAATAATGTATCTATAAATAAATAAACAATATATGCTAAGGGGCATGCAACACCCTCCCAAAAAGGCTAGGAAATTAATCCAATACTACTTTGGGCAACAAGTCCTTTCGGAAAAAGAAATTTAGTAAAACCTACTAGAAAAAGAAATTCGGAGATTTTGGCCAAGGAAACTAAAAAACATGTAAAAACTTTCTAAGAAATAAGGAAACTTTGACCAAGAAAACAAGTAAAATTAATATCACACTTCTTTCCAAAGCTACTTAACAAAATAAGAGAGAAGTAGCAGATGACATGGAATTCCACACGCCCATCTTGGTCAAGCACACATCTAAATAGGTGTGTATGTTAGCTCTTTGAAGCATGTATTTAATTTTGGGCTCCTCTTTGGTGAGTATTTTTTTTTTCTCAAAAAAAAAAAATCCTCCTCATCTTGGACTTGACTTGGATCATGAGATAAGTGTAGCGCTTAGTCAAATCTTCCCCGACTAGTCTCGAGCTCTTTTTTCACAATAAACCAGTGTTGTCAAAGACGCGCTTAAGCCCTAAAGCAAGGCTCAAAACAAGTTGAGCTCTCCGCCTTGCTTATGTGCGCTTCAATGTCGTCATAAAGGCTCTAAGACAATCTTTTCCTTGCAAATGAGCATTTCCTGAAGTGGCGACACTAAACAAATGGTATTTCACTTTATCGTAAAAAAATTCAATTTCTTTGTCCATATATTTGTTGTTCATGCTTATGTATATTTATATTTGCACCTTTTTTCATTATAGCCCACGCTTTATTTGCGCTTTGCAATTAAAGCCCCAACCGACCTTAGGGCTTTTTTGCATTTCTTTTCGCTTTTGATAGCACCAATAAACATCTTCTTGATCTCACGTTGAAGTTCTTGAACTTTGTCTAGCATCTCCTTTGCCTACAAGCTCAATCCAAGTCCTTTTTTGGAGTTATGCCTCCATGGATGCTATCATGTAATGTGTGCAACCTGACTAGTATTATTTATATAGGAGATGAGCAATTTAGAATGAGTAAGATGCACCAATTGACTTTCTTGATTTGTATATGCATTTAGATAGAGTATGCAAAGAAGTGCATATAAAGATACATCTATAAGTTTTTTTTTTGATCAGTCACTTGTTTGATATTGGTTTCAAATTTTTTGTTTGGAATAAAAGCAGAGATAAGTTTATTCATGATAAAGGAAGTAACTGATGTATTAAACTTGTCCTACGGCAGATTCATCTCTATGGAACAGCCCTTGGAGGCTTCTTAGCACAACTTTTTGCTCAGCATCGTCCCCGGCGTGTTAGGTCCTTGGTACTTTCAAATACATTTGTGGAGACCACTAGTTTCTCAGCTTCAATGCCTTGGGCTCCTATGTAAGTTTTCATTCTATTTATTTTGCATATCATGAGAGCTGCTAAGTTGCTGTTATAGCTCATATATGACTGATCAGCATCCATACTTTACAACTTCTGCATCTATGTGATAAGCTATAGATGATCTAATATCTTTTTGTATATGTACCACATCATAATTCTTGCATCTCATTGTTTTTATGATTTTAGCTGTGTAGCTCTTCATATTTTAAAAGATGTTTTTCTTCTATTGTTGGTTTCCTACTGCAGTGTTGGTTGGGCTCCTGCTTTTATACTGAAACGGCATGTGCTTAGTGGAATTCGTGATAGTCCCCAGGAACCCTTTATTGCAGACTCTGTAGATTTTGTTGTTTCTCAGGTAATGTTAAGCTCAGTTTTTTGTTATATTACAGCGGTTTTATGTCATTCTTACCACAAATTGTTTGGAAAATTCCTATTTTCAGAAAGCAGCTGTTAGCAGTATATTGAACTTATAGTTCTTCCATATTTCTTTTGCTGCTTCAGAGTTGGCCAGATAGATGTTTATGCATCATATTTCTTTTTTCAAAAGAAAAAGTGTAGCGATCTTATTCTTATAACATATACTGTTCATTGCAGGTATGGTATTCCATTTTGCACCTTTTTCTCCTCTTTTTTCAAACATTATCAGAAGAAGCTCTAGAAGCATGTTAAATACTTTTGAGACAATTCTAACATATTTAACCTGCCCTTTCTCCCAAAACTCTTCCATACCTCTTTTAATTTTTTGTCCAGAATATCAATTGGATGCAGATTTTCCATTACATCCTGTCAGATGGTGTCATTTTGCTACCTTTTGAGTTGATCTGGTTAATGTAACACTCTTGCTTTCTTTGACTATCTAGAATTTGGATTTGTAGCTTCAAGCTGCCTAATATGTAGAACATGTGATGCTTTCGTATGCTACTATTTCACCATGAGATACTTGATGACAATATCTTGAAATGCTACTCATGTATCTTTGTTGTATGTTTCATTGCTGTACCCTGTTCAAAGTGTAACTGGTCTTAGTTTTTTGTTTTTGATAGTCCTCTGATTTTGTTAATCCTAATTGTCGATTTTCTTTCAGTTGTTCAACTGATAAACTAGACCATCACATATTCACCATGTTTTTGATACCACAGCTATTTGCTTATAGAAAAAGTTGACTCACTTATTCTCATAACTTGTGAATTCGATTTGGATGCAGGTTGAAACACTCTCAAGAGAAGACTTGGCTTCCAGATTGACATTAACAGCTGATGCTGCATCAGTTGGACCCCTTCTTCTTCCAGATTCTTCCATCACTTTAATGGATGTATGTGTCTAATCTGCAAAGTTGTTTTCTGAATTTTTTTTAGATAATAAATAAATTGTTGTATGCATAGTCAACATGCCTCAACTTTCTCATTGTTTTGGTTTTTTAAGTGTATTGTCTATAAGTCGACACAAATATATTTTAACTACATCATACTGTTAGAGTGTTAGTACACCATGTACTTATTTACATCTTTCCGCACTAGAATTTTAGGACATTAATTATTTAAGTTAACTGGATACAACCGCATTCTGTTGCTCTTGCGATGTCACTTGTTTTTTTACTTTCCCCGGGACTTGCTTATTTCAAAAGTCATGATAACCAAGACGATCATTTCTTGCTTGGAAACAGACTGCTGAGTATAAATTTTGACCTTGGGAAGTCTGTAGCTCTTGGTGTAGAGATTTTGGTCTTTCACCTCTTCACTAATCATCAAAATAAGGAAACCAACTACTTGCTAGACATCAAAAAATTCTCCATTCACTATTATTTGTAATCTTTTCTCACTAGTTGACATTTTTCGCTTTAGGTAGGAGAGTTCCACTTACTTCTCCCGCACCTAGTGGGATAGGAATGTTTGATCCAAGACCTTACCACATAATTTCAGCATTTACTTTTAGTTCGGATCAACTGGTTGATTGTCATCATTAAAATTATTTTGCATGTGTGTAAGGATTTCACGAGCGCAAAAGAAACTCTTTAACTCCAAGGGAAATGGACCTGAACAAAGCTGAATGGATATAGAGGATTCATATAACCAAAGCCCAAGTGATCTGGAATTGAGTTGTAGTTAATTGACTGCTTGATTTGTTTTCCCCAAAAAGCTGTTAGCATACATATGTAGCTCATGACCATCCTGAAAATCCTCTTAACTTGTCTTGATTAAAAAGAAATTGGCAAGAGTTGGAATGAAATGGGTTCAAAATTAGAATAGAGCTTCATTTCATGTCGGGGATTCTTATAATTAAACCCCCCCCCCCCCTCAAACTAGTTTGGGGATTGAGGCATAATTGGTTGATATTATTGTCCTTTTAAAATGTTACTAGTTTCTTTCTTACAAAAGTCACTAAAATAGAAATTGTCTGATGGGCTGATTCCTATTGCATTGTAATTTTTGTTTTGCGAAGACAAATGACTATTGTGCAACCCCTCAATCACTCAAAGATCAAGTGTGTGAAAGGTATCCTGGCGCGAGAAGGGCATACTTGAAAAGTGGTGGTGATTTTCCATTTCTATCTAGGCCTGATGAAGTGAATCTTCATCTTCAGGTATAAACTTTGCTTGTTCATCCAAACATCATTTTCATTTCCTTTTTTCTTCTTTTCTCATTTTAGAATTCAGGTCTACTATTTACGAAGAGTCTTTCAAGGTTGAGTACTTAATAAGATAGAATAATATGTTGCAACTAAGTACTTGGTTGTATTTTCATTTGAACAGCTACACCTGAGACGTGTTGGTGTTGAAGCTCGACCTGACTTGATCCCTGGTGCCCCAAAGGATGGTAGTGGTGGAAGTTCCAACGAGCCAAACAACGGAAGAAAGGATGCTGATGATTCATCAGAAAATGATAAAAGAGACTCAGAAACTCCTCCTCCTGCAGAAAGTGCAGAGCCCCCCTTGGCTCCAGAAGCTACTGGTTCTCACGATTTAGATAACCAACTCCTTAAGATGGCCAAACTCTCCGACGACACAGGTGAATCTGTCTCACCTCCGTTAGAAAATTCATTTTTCCATGACAAGCAGAACTTACTAGTCTCGAGAGCTCTTCTAAACGTCACATGTGAGTTTTTTATTCTTAATATGCTGCCCCTTTACTTAGGGAACTGTACATTAACTGGAAATGTAGCTGCAATGTAGACACTTGATGGGAGAGAATTTTTGTTCTTCAGTTTCTTTTTGTACATTATGGGTTGGAAACGTGTCATTGCAAAGACACTATGAAATTGAAGACTCAACTTTGTGTTGGAAAACCATTATATACCATGTAGCAGTTGCAAATCTTTCATTGTCCCAGAATGTTGGATTCGAGAATCTAACGCAAAGTAATGTTTGTTTCAGCAAATATAAGTTTGGGAATCTTCCTCCTCCTTTTTGTCTCTGCGAAAACTGTTTGTTTGATGCATAGTAATTTTACTTTTCTAAACTCAGTGTTTCAGAGTTTGCAGCCTCAGCATGGGTTCTTAGGGGGCTTTCCCCCCCATAGTTGTTACTTGAATAGGGGCGGCGGAACTAGTGAAGAAGTTGCAGGTTCGTTTGAACCCAGTAGCTCTAGCTTAGAGCATGTATGTGTTTAGAAAATTCGTTATACAAGTACAAATAATAGATCTTGAACCAAGTAAATTAGCTAGCATTTGGTCATAGATTTTGAATTTTTATCTTCAAATTATATTAGATGTGGTAGAATTTCAAGTTTGAACTCAACAACATACCCAATGAAATTCCACAAGTGAGGTCTGAGGAGGGTAGAGTGTACGCAGACCTTACCACTACCTCGTGGAGGTAAAGAAGTTGTTTCCAAATTTCGAGTTTGAACTCATTAAGTTCAAATTCTTGGTCCGCCTAAACTTTGCTAAGATCCCTCTTAATAACTAGAATCAAAGAATCAATAATTATGTCCCCATACAATATGAATATGATCGAGTCGATTTCATGGTAAATTCGTTTCATATTGGATCGGGCCGGAATAGAGTTGTATACATTTTCATCATTGATGATATACTGTGTTTTAGGCTGCCCTACTATGAAAAATAGAAAGGTACTAACTTTGTGGAGACAAATTGAGTTGTCCTACTTAATAGCTTCTGGTATGGCAAAGCAATGTGGGTACATGGCGTCCTACGTAGAAATTCATGTCTCTATTTATTCAATTTTATACAAGTTTAAATGCCTATAAGTGCACATCTAAAGTTAGAGGGAATAAATACCATATGAGGTCAAGTTAAAAGACGCGTTTATGTACTATGTCAAAATAGAAAGGCACAACTTTGTTGAGACAGATTTAGTTGTCCTACTTATTGGCCTCTAGTATGATTAAAAGGCTCTTTTTATGAAATGAAGTGACTGATTAAATGCCTTTTAAAAAGTTAATCTAAAGATGCCAGCCATGTCTAGTTTAGTGTGAAATGCCTATAATTTGTTAATGGAATACCAAAAGTAAAATTCAAATTAGACAGGGATTCAATCTTTAGATCTTAAATCTAAATAGTAAGGTGTTTGGCTTAGCTTTCGAAATTTGCATATATGGAAAAATGATTTTAGTTAGAAGTACATAGGAGCAGCAAATGGCGGGTCGGGTGAGATATGGGTGGGTTAAAAACGTGTTAGAGAAAAATTAATATAAAATATTTGATCAGCTCATATTTAACATAGATAGGAAAGAGGTTAACTAGCCATACTATTCATGGCTTTAGAAATAATTAGGTGAGACACAATTTAAAAGTCAAAATAAGCTTAGACTCTCAGAAAATAAGAACTCGTGAAAATAACAAGGGTATTTAATAATATGAATATTCATAGTTGATCATTTTTAAAAAAGTCGGTTATCCGACTCATATCTAATGGGTCGAATTGGATGGTTACACATTTGCTTACTCAATATA
>NW_006239374.1:354471-414623 GCF_000226075.1 Solanum tuberosum | reverse complement strand
ATATATATATATATATATATATATATATATTGAGTAAATGAGCAACTATACTTGCATCATTGCTTATTGCACTAATTCAAGACTAAGTTTCATCAAATCGATTAATATTTAGTCAGAAATCTCAACTTCTAGCACTACATTTACCTAACATGGTGGAAAGTTGTCTATAAACCTATTCATCTACAACTAATTAGTATCAAAATATAGAATTATTAATATTATAAAGAGCAGTCTGGTGTATGAATTGTTTCACGTTCACGTAAGATTTGGGAAAGGATCACAATACCTCAAGGGTGTATTCTGTATGCAGCATCTCCTGACGTAAGCATTAATGACTGATTTCACTGTTTTAATTCATGACGTATAAGTCACACAGAGAACTTTACCATTGCTTCAATTGAAAACTCCCTTTCAAAATATATAATTCATATAAATTAAATAAAAAAATATTCGAGATATATCTTTTATTAGATAAAATTATACAGAGGTTGACACTTGATCATTTAAACCGTAAAATCTTTTAACATGATATCATAAAACTATAAAAGCAATTAGAGGATCCAAGTGTTTTTTCGGTTTACCACCCAATGTTTGATACTACAGGCTAATTAACATGGAGAAGCAACCTCTGAAAGAATCATATTCATCTCACTATAACCTGGTCCACTTTTACTTTCATAACTACTATTGAACTTTCTAATTAACTTGGAGTCAATTTTTCAAAACAAATTCTATGACCTTATTAACTTCTCCCACCCCTCTTTTTTTTTTTTTCTTTTTTTTTTTTTTATCTTCATATCTAATCAAGTCGTGAATGGTGGAGGGAAGATTTGTAGAAACATTAATTAATAGTGTCATTACACATCATCTTTTTATATTTATGATGATTATGACTAAAATTGAATTTTAACGTTTAATCATTTTCAAAATAACTTTTGATTAGGAATTGATGTAAATGTTATTGCTGGAGGTGGTTGTGTAATGGAAACCTTTAATTAATTAATGGACCAATTGATAGTGATATTCTTGAAAAGAATATGTCTATTAATAACCAAGTTGGTAATCTACTTTCAATATCTCCATCATTGAGAACTTTTGTATTCCATTTAAAGTGACAGGTAAATAATAAAAGAGATTAAAAAGTGAAACATGATAATTCATCTGTTAAAAAGGAAAAAAAGGGTAAGGACTTTTTATTTTTACCTTTTTAATTTATTTTTTCTAAATTTAAATTGAGTTTTTTAATCTTGGTATTGTTAGTATCCTAATAACTTTTTTTTGTAGATTCAAATTATGTGTAGGAAATAATTTCTTTCTCCTCGCTCCGCAACACGAATAGGTCGAGATGCAATGCTATATGCTTTGAGATGGTGAGACGAGGTGTAGCGATTTCATCAAATCTTGAATTCATAATTAAGGTGGTTCTTGTTATCTTTTCTTCTTCTTAGAAATTATATTAAGAAACTATGATTAATACATAATTGAAAATTTGTATCTATTAGTTATAAATTCTTGAATAAGATCACTATGTTGTATATGGTTTTATCACCAGTTAAACAACTTATATACGTGACAACACAAATTTAGAATTAATGTGTATTTACATATAAAATGAGGGACTTATGTTCATAAGTCAAAGTTTGTAACGACTAATTTCTTGATATTGACATGGAATTTCGAGTATTACTTATCTATGGATTATTTTCTTTAATTTTGATAATTTATGCAAAGAACAACAAAAGGAATGGCAATTTGATTAATTTGAATGGTTTCATATGCAAAATGTAAAATATCAGTGGATCAATGTGACATTTATTTATTTATGCCACCCTGCTTTCTTTTGAATGTCAATTGTGGTCCTTGTTAGCACATTTTTAGCAACAATACAAAAAGTACCACTAAAGTTTCTAAATTACTTTTCTAGTTTTGACAAAATGATGAACAAAAATTTAAAAGCTCATAATTTCTAAAATTTGGATCCGCCTTTGTTAGCCTATTTGATCTGCCTCAGGCCATGCTATTCAATAATATTGGAAAAATGACAGCGTAAGGTAATAACTAGTATGGAAAGCTGGTCGTCTTTGGAAGTCTTCGCCGGTAACCAAAGCGTATAAGTTTTTTAAAAAAATGAAAATTATTTTTTATCAAAGATTATTTTTCGAGAAAAAAGAGAATGTTTTGAAGAGCTATAATTTGTGTTTAACTAATTAATTTGGAAAATATTTTAATTATGTTAGGGTAATAATTTGTGATTGGTGAAGATTTCAAATAATCATTTTTTCAACTTTTATAAACTACTCAAAAACTCTTTTTTCTAAAAAGTTGGCTAAACATTTTAATTTTCTAAAGTAAACACTTTTTATATAAAAAAAAATACTTTCGACTTTTTTATAATTTTGACCAAACATGCTATAGTCTATACATTTCCGCTTTGAAAAAAGAAGGTTAATCATATGGTATCCAAAGTTAAAAATATAATATGAATTAGATATGTCTGGCAAAGAATCAATCAACTATTAAGACAAAAAGATATTTTAATATATTAAAAACAAATGTAAGAAACCACGAAAACATGCTTATTTGTTGATTGAATTATTTTAACATTTGTATTATCAGCCCATAATTTAAAAAATTAAATACTTATTCAAAGTTGTCTAGAAGCTAGGGGAGCTCAAGGAGTCAACCATACTTGTTGACAAAACTATTAAAGTCAAAATTAGGTATCTAATTTGGACCTTAGCTAAGACTTACAACTCAATTATCCAAAAAAAAAAAAAAAACCAATAATTGATGAATATGGTCTCAATTTCAGGAATTTTTATATCTATATTTTTTTTCTGTTTTTAATTGCATATTTTGGGTTTTTTTTTCCCCATCAAACGAATCTATATATTGTATTTTAGATAATGATATTTGATTGGATACATATTTTAACACATAAATTTGATTTGCATTTCATAATTAGTTATATCGTAGAAGGAATTAGGTATTCAATTAATCATTAAAAAGTTAATTTTTTCCGATAAAACTTATTTTCTAAATTAATTGTTGAAAAAATATATATTTTTAAAATCACTGAATATAGTAATCCATAAAAAATGGATCTTGGACCTAATGAGATGAGGCCATGAAGGATTATCCGAGAATAAACCCATTCAATTTTTATCAGACTCATGCTATTGAAATTTTAGCCATTTTTAATCATTAAGAACTCCACTACCTTTGAAATAGTGCCTTTTTATTTTCTTCTCTTTTTTTTTGAGAAGGTGTTGGGGGGTAAAAAAATTTAAAATTTGAATGGGATGTACCACAGGTACATTTATTTTATATTTATAAGAAAACATAAATGAGAAAGTGAGGAAAATTAAATCTGAAAAAATGAAAAGGAGCGTTATAATTATTATAGTATAGTGGAAAAAGACTGATATTTCAACATCAAATTAAAGCCATTTAGTACCTCCTGGCTATGCGTCACCAATAAATGGCCCCAAAATCCATTAATATCCTCAATATTATAGATAAAATATTAAATTGTTGTCTGATATTTAAAATAACTTATACTCCTTCGGTCTATCTTAACTTGTTCACTATATTAAAAATAATGATAAAATTAAATATGTTCTAAATAGGGGTATTAAAAGTCCGATCTCTCTGTTTTTCAAGGGTGTCAACCTATTATATATACACAATTTTTTCATGGAATAGTTTCGACCCTAGAATCATTTCGGTGCATAAAGTAATCAACTTTAGTAAAGTTCGAGAAAAGGGTGTGATGTAGACAATTTTTTGCAAAATAGTGTTGCAAAATAGATGTGATTAGAAAGTGTATCCTAATGAAAATATAAGTAACTGCTTACAATATGGTTCGAACCATGACCTATATGTCACACAAAGATAACTTTATCGTTACTTCAGTTTTATAGTGCCTCCAAAAGGTATGATGTAGACTGTATATCCTAATAAAAATATTAATAGTTGCTTACATGGTCCAAATCATGACCTATAAGTCACACAAATATAACTTTATCGTTACTTCAGTCTTATAAAGTTGCACCCCCCAAGAGATGTGAGATAGATAGTGTCCCCTAATAAAAATATTAATAATTGCTTATACAGTCAAATCACAACCTATAACTCACACAAAGATAATTTTATCGTTACTTTCGTCTTTGAGGCTTCCCTTCCATAGTGTCGACCTCTCAAAATAGTGAGTGGATGAGTTAAAAGCTGAAAGCCGCGTTTAGCTCAATCTCGAAAACCACATTCATGTGCTTGAATACTTTTATAATTTATACTATATGCTATTTGTATATATTTAAAATAAATTCCATTTGGATGAGACCATGATGTTAGGACATTTTTATTCTGAAGACAATAACAGCTTTCATTTCCACATGAATAAATTAAATACTCTTATTATATGGTGTAAATATTGCAAATGGAATTCAGAATCATTTGTTTTGTACGGCCAAAAACGGATAACTTGTTCACATTTTATTAGTTAATACAAGTTTGAATTTGGAGAAAGTGAAAGGCACTAAGATGGATCTGAAAATGGGAAAGAGACTAAATTAAAGTTTGAGGAATATTATATAGTATTATTCAGATTGAACAAACTTGTAATTGTTTATAGTGTAAATATTTTTTATATACTGAGTGTATTTGGTATGAAGAAAATATTCTTTCTTGCGTTTAGTGGATCAAAATGTGATTTGAAAAATTAGGAAAATAATTTTATCAAAGGAAACTGCGTAGGAAAACAAATTTTATAGTAAGTGACTTCCAAAGTTATTATCTCCCCCAAACTCCCCCAAACCTCCTCCCACTCTAACCTCGTAACGTTTCCTAAATAAATATTCTAGGAATACTATATTTTTATTAACTTATCAAATACTAGAATATATATATATATATATTGTTCAAAAAAATATCAAGAGACATTTTGCTTCTTACCAATAATAACACACTCATTATTATTATTATTATTTTACCCCTCGTCATAAGGAATGTGTTTACTATCTGAATAACTCATTTTATCACGCTCTTTATTAATGTATATGACTTAAACTTCAAATTTATTTGCACACCTTTTGAAAATCATAATAATATAAGCTAGAATTTCAAAATTAATAAAATTTTAAATTCTAAAATTTAATAAAATTATTGGATTCTTAATAATTAGTTACACACATTAAATAAATAAGTTTGCGTCAAAGTTATTAGATTCTATAAATATAAATTTAGGGTCAAAGTTATTAAATTCGATTGAATCGATAATAGAATACTAGCTCTTTGGCATATTTAAGAATATGCATGCATGTGTCAGACACTATGCTCAAAAGTCTTCCTTTCTGTATTTTCTAACTAACTCTCTTTTCTCCTTTGACAATTCACACCAATAAACTCCCCATTTTTCTTTCTCTCTACTGTGAAGCACCATTGAAATCCAATGCAAAAGCTCACTAGTACTTCATAAAAAACTCAACTTTTCACTCAAATCTGAAAGTTCACAAAGTTCAGAGAAATGGGGGTTAATTATTTCCTCTTAACTTTCATTTTTGCTCTGTTTGTTCTTGAATTTTCTTGCATAGAACCTGTTTGTGGAAATGCTGAGGTGAGAGCTTTGATGGAGATTAAATCAGCTTTGGACCCAGAAAGCAAGAAACTTTCTTCATGGACAAGTGATGGTGATCCATGTAGTGGTTCTTTTCTTGGTGTGATTTGTAATGAACATCATAAAGTAACAAATATTACTCTGACAGATAAAGGACTTACTGGAAAGTTGTCACCAGCAATTGCTGAGCTGAAGTGTTTGTCTGGTCTTTACTTGCATTATAATTCTTTAACAGGGGAAATACCAAAGGAACTTGGGAATTTGACTGAGTTGAATGATCTTTATCTCAATGTGAACAATCTTTCTGGGATTATACCACCAGAACTTAGAAACATGGCAAGTCTACAAGGTTTGTAGCCTTTGTAAACACCTTTCTGTTTAATTTTGAGGGAGAATGTTTCTCTTTTTTTCGTAGCTCCCACCTTTTTGCTGCCTTTGTGACTCGATCTGTCGTGATTTCTAAAAACAGTTGTATTAAATGATTTGTCATTTTCGAAGTTTTAAGATAAAATAATTATCCTTTTCTCATTCTACTTTTAATAGTAATTGTTCTTGAAGATCCTGTTTTGGTGACTCGAACCGACAACCTTAAAGTTGGAGGTAGAGAGTGCTTACAACTTGAGCAACCCCTGCTATCAGGGAAATTGCTTGCTGTTTCATTTTACTGTTTTTTGTGTGTGCTGCTGAATAATGAGTCTACATGAATTTAGGTAAACAGAGTAGACAGGTTGCAAAATTTCTTAGAGATCTATGCAGATTTTTTGGTTCTGTAAAGATAGGACTTTGTGGGGATTGATGGTTTACTCGTTTTTTTGAGTTCCTTCATCCATAAATTAAACAGTGCAAGTTTGAGAGAAAATAAAGTGTTACTAGTATATATATGAATTGTTGAATTTCCTAACATAAGGAAAGCTTTAAGTACAACAGTAGAAGTGGCTCAAAATTGCTTTAAGTAGCAGATTCGAATTCCAAGTATCCCTTGTTAGAATTCCTACTTCCGCCACTGTTGCACCCACACCCCCTTTTCTGGTCTTTATTCTTTCTTGTTAATTATATTTTTGGTCTGAACAGCATACTGAAATTTCTTTTCCAAATAAGGTGATGAAAGAAATGCAAGAACTTCTTTTTTTCCCCTTTCTACAATGATATGTGCTCTGAGATGATTTGTGCATTTTGTGGTTCCACAGTGCTGGACTTGAGTTGTAACCAGTTGACAGGGAGCATACCAACAGAGATTGGGTTCTTGAAGAAGTTGAGTGTTCTTGAATTGCAACGGAACAGGCTGACAGATAAAATTCCAGAGAACTTAGGAGTCCTCGGGACGTTGAAAAAGCTATATTTGGGATTCAATCAGCTATCTGGTCCGATTCCATTAAAATTAGCTGCTGCTCCCCAGTTGGAGGTTCTAGAAGTACAAAATAACACCCTCTCTGGAGTTATTCCTCCAGGTTAGTTGCCCTTTTTGAGTTCTCAACATTTTATAAATCCTTTTTGCCTATCTTGAAGTTACATCTTTTGAATGTGTTTTGATTTTAAACCTCTTTTTCTTCTTTTTATCTGGACTGTTTGTAGCTCTAAGGAGATTAAATGAAAAATTCAATTATGAAAGCAATCCTGGTTTATGTGGTACTGGATTTACTTCATTGAGAGTTTGCACTGCCTGGGATCATGTCAATGTGAATCAAGTTGGTTCTGATGTACCTGATTCCAATAATAACGGTGTCCCTATAGATGTCCCAGGAGCTGCTCATATTAGTCCGTTGCCTTGTAATCAAACTCATTGTTCAAGATCATCAAAATTTCCTCAAGCAATTATCGTTGCTTCTGTGATTACAGTCACTGTAACTTTGGTAGTAGCTGTAGTTTTCGGTATATTTAGACGAAGAAGGCTAAAACAAAGAGTAGGGAACACAAGTGATGCATCTGATGATAGGCTTAGCACTGATCAGGCAAAGGAAATATACAAGAGAAGCCCTTCTCCACTACTTACTGTTGAGTACTCAAATCGTTGGGACCCTATGACCCCTGAAAAGAGTTGCAATAGCATGTTCAATGAGTTCTTAAGTGGATTCAAGTTCAATTTGGAAGAGGTTGAGTCTGCAACTCAGCATTTTACAGAGACAAATCTATTGGGACGGAGCAATTTCTCTGCCGTCTATAAAGGAATTTTAAAAGATGGATCTACGGTAGCTGTAAAAAGCATCAGCGTGACAAGCTGTAAGTCGGAGGAGACGGAGTTCATGGAAGGATTGAGCTTATTAACCTCCCTGAAGCATGAAAACCTTGTCAAGCTAAGAGGTTTCTGTTGTTCAAAGGGAAGAGGCGAGTGCTTTTTAATCTATGATTTGGCCTCTAAAGGGAACCTTTCTCAGTATCTTGATGTTGAAGTAAACAGCAACCATGTTCTTGACTGGTCCAAAAGAGTTTCGATCATCAAGGGGATTGCAAAAGGTTGGTCTTCTTTGCTTTTGTTCATCATTACATCTTCAGCATTCTCTACAAATTTCTCAGAATATTTTAAAGTTTGGAAATATTATGGTTGTATAATATTTTCCCCATAATGTGGAGTCTTCTAAGAGTTCCATTGCATAGGCAGTTTATTACCACTAAAGTGCTTCTCACAGGAGTCAGGAACAGGAAGTGACTGTAGATTCATTTGCATGGTAATTAGTGGCAGAGTCAGGAGGGGTTCAAAGTATGAAGAAGTAAACACACAAAGAAGCCGAAGGGGTTCAACATTTACTATATATACATAAAAAATAATTTTAACCATGTATAAACAACGCAATTTTCTGCCGACCACCTCGGCCTACCTAGCTCCACCCCTGTGGTTAATATATTATCAAATTACTCCTCCATCCCAAAATAAGTGTCGCTTTAGTTCATTTCACGCCCATTAAGAAAAGTAATACATGCAAGGCATAGTTTACTAAGTCACCCCTAGTTATTAGATGAAGGAGGAGTAGTTCTTTAATATAAAGGTATTGTTGGAAACAAGGAGTACTATTTTGTCTTGACTTCTAAATAGACAATTATTTTGGGATAATTTTTTATGCTAAAATGACACTTATTTGGGACGGAGGGAGTAGTATGAATACAGAGAGAGATTGGACTTATTGCTTTAATTGAGAATTAAAGTTCCCTTGCCATCAAGGAAAGCAGTAGGACATGTCTCAAGAACCTCATTAATATGTGCATTTAATAGTTCTCCTATGTTCACTATTTCGAAACCAGTGCCTTTGATTTGATTAAAGATGAAATAGCACAGGTGCACCATCACTGCATTAACTTCAGTTATTCATATTAGAACAACAGGCAACAGATATTTGGGCTAAGTTTTAGTATAGCTAAGGTCTCTAATTAATAAAATCTTTAATACACTATGATGGCGAATGATTTCAACTTACCAACTATATTGTTTTTGTGAGAATCAGGGAAAACTTACCCATGTTTTTTGCGTTCTATCTTAATATGATTCCTTCATATTTCCTTTTGACTGATACCAATCGTTATGCATCTTTCTAACAGGACTAGGATATCTGCACAGCACCGAACCAGACAAACCTTCCATGGTTCATCGCAACATATCTGTGGAAAAAGTCCTCCTTGATCAACAGTTCACTCCACTAATACTGGACTGTGGCCTACTAAAGCTACTTGCTGATGATGTTGTTTATTCAGCACTTAAGGTCAGTGCTGCACTAGGATATATGGCTCCTGAATATATTACAACTGGACGATTCACAGAAAAGAGCGATGTATATGCATTTGGAGTAATTATCCTTCAAGTACTCTCTGGTAAAGGACTTCTGGACTGCTCAATGAGACTTGCTGCTGAATCTTTTAACTTTGAGAACTTCATTGACCCTAATCTCAAGGGAGCATTCTCCATAAGTGAAGCAACTATGCTAACTAAACTTGCAGTAAGTTGCACCCTTGAGGATCCAGATAGCAGGCCAAGTATGGTTTTAGTAAATGAAGAATTGAACAGGTCTAGTTGTGGTTGAAAAAGGAAAAATTGAAGTCCTTTTTGTTCGCGTTGAAATTTGTTGATGATTATTAACCATAGGGAACACGTGCCATAGCGATAGAGCTGCAGTTTTCTATCTATTATGCAATATCACTTGTTTCTGTATATAATGAGGCAGATTGAACAAATTCTTTTGATGGTTTGAAGGTGAAACTGGGACGCCCGTTGGCATCCTTGACTGTTGTAGCTCTCAGAAGAGATAAAGAGGAAGCTAATGAACTTGTACCATTATTTGATCTTTTCACTGTATTTTAATGTCTTTTTCAGGGCCAATATTCTGATAAATGCATTAGTCTTTGTATCGAGTGATCCAAATTCAATACAGTGCCTATGGCATATGGGTACAGACAAAATATATTGAATCGGTTCTCTTCTTTTTTTGTTTTCCACCTGGTATTCGGTACCAAAATTGGAGCCCAATTATTCCAGATTTGTGCTGCATACCGCAGCCCACAGCACCACTCTTGTGGGATGACCGCAAATTTAGCCCTTTGTTAAAAAAATTTTGATGGATTGTGGTGTCTAAGTGCTAGAAAACTGAATAGTTTTTAGAAGAAAGACATAATTGATGAATACGTTATGCATAATATTAAGATATGATTGAAATGCACGAGGCTTTATGAATGTTATGTTATAGGAAATTACCTAACAAAATGAAAAGCAAGTTCCACTGAACCTGTGAGATCAGTTTAAAAAGTATTTACATAGTGGTTGTCATTTGTATCTTTTACAAAATTGTTGTGGTGCAGTCAGAGTCATGAACCAATTTATCCCAATCAAGGATACACATTATCCTCTTCTTCTCATACCTGACTTGCCAAAGTTCCGTAATTACATGGTCCTCCAACATTTCGGGTTAGGTTAAGCGCAACGGGGATTTCGAACTGCCAACACATTACACGATCCTAACTTCAACATGTTTGATTATTACATCAATAACACAATATATTTGTACAACAAAAACATCCACTGCTATTACAAAGTATTCTCGTCTGATGAGTTGTCTTATTCCTTTCCATTCTTCGTATCCAAGAACTGAAGATCTTCGAAAAAAAAGGGAACTCTGAAACTTGAAAGGAGTTATTGCCAACTTTGGCAGGATGTGAGTAAGCAGTCAATAAATAGGATCACTCTATGCAGTTGAAGTCTGGTCTTGTTGATCTGATAACCATTCAGCAGGCCACCACTCTGGTTTAATTGCCTGGACTTTTACATCATCCAAACCTCGTATTGTCAACGAGCCTTTAAAGGCTTCATCCAAGCGCAGAAGACCCAAACCCCGGCTTCCAAGGGCAGTTGTGACAGTTCCTGCTTTCTTTCCAGATGATGCATCAATTACTTCCGACCTTGGAGCAACTTTTTGTTCCACCTCTGGTTTAGAAGGAGAAGGGGGACTCGTCAATGGTTCTAAAATAGTATGAAGTACTCAAGAAAACAATAAGAAAGCTACCTTTCCCACTGTCATTCACAAACTTAAGGGGAAGCAACCGTTTTCGGATGACCCCACGATGATGTGTGCGAGCAATGAGTTCTTGGCCCACATAGCATCCTTTATCAAAGCTTATTCCATTTAAACCAGCAAGATTGTACTCAAGCGGAACAGCTTCACCTGCGAACAAAGTTATAGATCAGAAAAGTGATTCATAAACTTCACAAACAAAAGAACGTAGAGAGTTCAAATGAAGATGAAAGAAAGGAAGAAACGGAAGGATTAAATGAAAGGCTTTAGTCCATTTTAGGTGACAATTTCTATAGCTCTCTCAGGGCACATTTCCCTAATTCCGCTATTTCAGATACTTGCAGACTCTCGAGTTGTTGTTTCCCACAAAATAATTGCATACAGAGGAGCTGAAAACTCAAGCAGAAAGTGAGACTAATATTAGATCAAGTAAAGTATACCTTTAGGAATCTCAGCTGAGCCTTCTGCAACTCCCTTCTCCAACCTCCACAGAAGATAATTCTCTTCGTTTGTCTCTTTGTCTGCCTCAACCAAAGGTGCTGAAGCAAATTTGAGAATATATGAGCAAGCATGTACAAGATCTACGACTAGTATAGCATGTGAGAAGACACAAAATTTATGCTTAATCAAGCAGAAATATGAGTAGATGACATGACCAAGAGTCCATTATATACCAACTATAACTTGAATTTGTTCAAAGTCAAATTCCTGAATCAAAGAGGCGTATCAATAAAGATGATGATAACAAGTCTACACTGATCAGCAGGATATGGGGCTGAGCCAACTTCTTCTGGACAAAATGAGGAAAGCGAAAGAGATGAAGCATTGGAAAGGTAAGTAACCAAGACTTACGAGTTGTGTTGGATGGAAAAATGCCCCTGAATCCAAGGCAATCTAATCTGGGATCTCTATACCATAGCCACCCACAATTGTTTCCTTGTGAAGATGACTGGCCAGAGCGATCAAACCCACCACCCCATCCAAGGGAGGCAGCATCTGGCTCTTCAGAGGATTTCTGAGTTAAATCTTGGCCAAACCTCTGCCAACAAGAGAAATCATCGGCAACGCTCTCTATTTCAACCTTAGACCTCAACCGATACCTGCATAAACAATAATATACACACATCTTTTACAAGAATCAAAACCAATATACAATAATGACAGTAAAAGAAACTGTATCCCAAAGGATACACTTTCCGGACTTTGCCATTTCAAGCCTTCAAACAACAATTTTCTAATAACCAGGAAATACAGGCATGCATTCTAGATGAACCATTTCAGCAGCTTATCCAAAGAAATAATGGTACATCCGCTTATGATTCAATCAACTAGTCACCATTAGTCCAACTATGAGGAATTGCAGCTTGCAGCTTTCACAACGGCTTATCCTCTGATCTTTTACAATGTAACTAACAATTCCACCCATAAGAGGACGGATCGGTGTCACCAATATCAATGGATCATTTCCATGTCTCATCAAAGTAGGCCTTTAATGAAAAGAACACCGAGGTTGAAGATTGTTTGAACTGCAACAACGAGACAAGCACTAACAAATATTCAAAAAATTCGGGGGCAAAGAAGAGATGGAGACGGTATAAATTTCATATCCATTGCATTTGCTTAGCAGTATCCAGCATTCTGCTTACGCCCTCCATTGTAAGTATGAACAAAAAAGGAGAGAGGGGGTCTGCTTGTCTCCGGCTCTTCGTGGAAAAAAAAGTCACTGGTCTTCTGTTTATAAGATAAGAGTACTTGACAGAAGAGATGTTAAATTTGATCCATCTATGTCCAAATCCCTGCTTTTTGAGTAGTGAAATGAGATACAACCAGTTCAACTGATCTCAGTCTTTCTGGATGTCCAGCTTGCATAGAATACCAGCACCTCCCTCTTTCAATTTTGAGTCTAGAATTTCATGTACAATCAAAGAGGCATAAGAAAAGCATTCTGATTTTTTGAGACCAACTTCACCATCACTGCTTTGAGCCTCTCTTCTAGGACTTTTGAGACAATTTTGTAAAGATCTCCCAATAAGACTAATTGGTCTATAGTCCTTAAGTTCTAATGCTCCTTCTTTTTCTTGGGAATCCAGGCAATGAAGGAAGCATTACTTGATCTCACCATCTAACAATGTTGATGGTAGTGATGTAGGGCTTCCATGATGACTGTACTGGTGAAATCCCAAGAACTTTGGTAGAAATCCATTGTTCACCCATCAGGCCCTGCATCACTTGCATAAACATTGTCGGATGGTGACATCTTTTTCTCATTGGACTTTAAGCTTTTGTTTTTGATGGAGCTTTGATTTCAGTTTCTAATTTTGATTGTGTTACAAGTATACAGGTAAACCGAGTTAATATGGGACATCCTTCTTTACTGTCAATTCTATCTAAAATCGGATCAGACACCCAACAGTCAACAGTCTAGCTACCGTTTTCTAGATTCACTAGTGCATCCAGTATGACAAGTCAAAATCACTTTTTACATCACCAAGACATCATGACGGATCTCATGCAATCCCTACATAAAATAAAGAATAATCACAAGATATAACACTGTAATGTGTGCAAGGAACAAAGGTTAACTAAACTGTTAGCTAGAGCACCTTGTACTGCAGCAAATACAATTTGGCAAACTATATCATGGCTAGAATGAAGAAGTCTTACATATGTTTTTCTAGCATAAAAAGGGGAAGTAAGATCCAGCCTTTCCAGATGACTTTTTATTCATGTATTACATAGTTCTATCATTAAAATAATTCGGACTTTGCCAGTAGGTGTGGTATATGCATGCATTAAACCTCTTTTGTAGGCAGAGAACTTTCGAGCTACTTTATCAACAAGAGAAAAAAAAATCAAGCTAATAAGTAGATTTACTCAAAGCGATGTAAACATAGATTTATGTAACATTTTTTCTAGTTAAAGAAGTATCAAGATAATATACATCCTTCACAGTGGATGTATATGGACTTCTCTTTCTTTGACGATATCTGAATAAGTTCTGATGAATGTGCCAATGATGATAGAAACTAAGATCTATCTCACATCTTGTCTAGGAAAGAATCTTCGACAGATTACATCTTACTTTCCAAGATATACTGGTTGGAAGAACTCTTTTGGCCCTTCAAGCTTCTCTATATACCTAACTGCATAATAAATACAACATTCGTCTTGCATTTACTAATTCAGGCATCTCAGAAATTCTGTACTGATCCTGGTTTCCATCTGAGGTAATTATGAATGGTTGGTTCTTCATATAACACCGTCTTTGCTCAGGGAGTGGATCTCTTTTCACTCGGCTTGCTCCGTCATGGACCTATGACACTTCCACTGAAGAGTTCAGTTACGCATTGCTTCTCATTACAACAGTTGCCCTGGTTATAGCAATGTTTGTAACATGGATTTGATCTGAGAGGAAAGAGTTAGAGAAGTGGAGGTGCGTCAAGTCCATTAGCTACTTCAACCCTGTGTCAGATAGGAGGGTGTGGAGATCCCGTGTTAGGATAGAATAGAAGGTTAGTAGGTAGTGAAGTGTTGTCTTGCTTTTCGATGGGTTTAAGCTTAGCGGTGCTTGTCATAGTAAAAGCCTTATTCTTGTAATGTCTTGTTTTTTATTTCTATCGTCATCTGTTGTTTCTTGTGTTTGAGTTATCGCACTACTTTGTTGTTGTTACAATTTCCTAACTAGAAGCTATGTTTCCAATTCACTGTCGTTTTCCTTTTCATACCTACTATGATTTGCTATTGTACACAGCCTTACCTGCCCTGCATTGTCAGGGGACAACAACTTTACTTGTTACACCAATGCTCCCCTTTGTATGAATTCAAATGATTCATCATCTACGTTTATCCTTAAGCAACAATCAATTAATCAATTTCATGCTGATACACCCACAGCTACATTTACAATATATCTCTCATCACAAATTAACTTCAATTTCATATGCAAAATGACATAAAGAGACATAAAGCTCAAAACTTGAAACTCACTTTTTCAGTGTTTGCAGAAGCTCATCCAATTCAGAACCATCAACATCAGCAAACAATTCCAGCTCCCCAGAATCAGGGCCAGGCCCGGAACCAGTCCGATCAAGCTTCTCATCAGCCCGAGGCGGCCTATACAAGAACATATCATACAAAAACCTTCCTTGAGGAGTCAAAAGAGCAGCATACACCGGAGGAACCGAAACGAACGGGGCATTGGTAGTAGCTAAAGTGGTCCTATCTTCGAGTTGTGGATTTTCTAACCTCCGTAGATCATTGGTAACAAGACCCTGAAGGAATTTAACGGTTTCGGGTCCAGTGAACCGGATAACGGTTCGGGTCTTGAGACGGGAAGCCATGGGCCCTGCATTTTCGAGCTGGGATTGATGAGAAAAGCGTCTGGAAGAGTTGATAAAAGTTGAATTTTTGGGTTTGAAGAAATGAAGAGATTGTTTGAAACGGTACATTGCTGGCGGCGATGGTGGTTGCAGAGCGGTGAGGACGGCGAGTATATGAAAACTGGGTGAGGGACACGTGGATTTAGATGGTGCTACGTGGTGAATAGGGAAGGAAGTTGGCTGTTAGGTGTTGAATAAAAAAAAAAGGGAAGTTGGGTGTTAGGTGTTCGATGAAATTCCCCACAGAAAAAATATTAGACAGCTTTCGAATAACTTAAACAGACGGCTTACAATGAGTGATGGAGTGGTAACTACTCGTCTCGTGTTTGAATTCCTTTAGATATACTTTTGTTAGAGAATGTTTTTCTTCCTCATATGAATTTTTTTCGTTCGTATTCAAATTTAATTGAACTTCGAGTAAATATTGCATACAGAATAAAAAAAAAAAAAATCAGTTTACAAGTGTCACGACTCACGATGCATTGTGCATGATACACCATAAACATCTTTTTGTGAATAGTTTTTTTTTTTTTTGCTATAAATAGAAACTCAATCTAGTTTATTACTTCTTCCGTTCATTTTTAATTGTCACAATTTACTTTTTTAGAGTTAAACCATAAGAACTTTGACTAATAGTTTACGATATATTTTTTCATCATATTGATATGTAAAAAGTTGCAATTTATAGTACTTTTCATATAGTTTTTAAATATCTAATTTTTTTTTGTTTAAAATATCAAATTAATCTAATTTAACTTTGAAAATTAGTCAAATTTACCGTTAAAAATACATAAAAATATACCGTTAATAGCTACTCTATTATTTTAGTGGACGATTATACATCGTAGTTTCCAAAAAGAAAATCTCAACTTGTGCAACACGGCCTAGCCTACTAGAAACTACTTGTTGGGTCCTAATCAAATTGCTTGCTTGCAAAGAACGATTAAATTTCTAAACTAAGATTAATTATTTAATTAGCATTTGCCATTATTTTGAGCTTAACAAATCCGTGTACTAAAACAAACCAGATGTTTTATAATTCTAAGTCAACTAACTTATTTTCAACTATGGTGTTGAGTATAACAACCCAATAACTAACCAAAATTCAATATTTTAAAATTAATGAAACCATGGTAATTAAACTAATCAGGCTCTAATTTCCAGTTACATCATGTTCATTTGCTTGTACATATCCGATTAATTAAAATAATGATTACAGTTACTGTAATTATATTATTGTAATATAAGGTCCATTTCGGATAAATTCAGTAATCTAATTATCATTACTAACTTTTAATAAATTTCTTATGGGCTGCTTAACAAACTCTATCCAACAATTGTTATTATGATATGTTTGTTTAGATTATATTTTCGTTTTTTTTAATTTATTCACCGTCACCCCTACCTAAAAAGTATTAATTAATAATCTTATCACCTGATTAAATTTGTGTTAAAAAGATTTTTCATTTTTTAATGATTAAAGGTTTGAAGCAAGCTGCAAATCTATAGTGACACGATCAAGTGGGATTAATTAGTGCTATGGAAGATTAATGATCTAAAAACCGGAGTTACTTCGCTAGTACATAATCTTTTTTTTTTCAAAGGAGAGAAGAGACTCCCTTCGTACATAATCACTCAACTATTGAAAATTATATATTAAAGTATTTCTTCTTTATTTTGTCATAAAAAGTTACATGGTATGTAGTGGATATTTATGGACGCACTAGTTTAAGTTTAATTTTGGTATTAGTTTTAATTAATTACTATAGTACCTACGTAAGAAAGAAAGAAAAAGAAAAGATCAATATATATCACTTTGGGGGAAAAGATCATATATACAACTTGTCAAAGAATGATATATTTAACAAAGTCCAACTTACTTATCATTATATCAAAGTGATTGATGCCATGACATATTTTTTTGTCTCTAGAACAACGTCAATGTTTTTATATACTTTCTCCGACCATATCGTGTCAGAGTCGGAATTTTCACTAAAAAATAAAAAATGTAAAATATAATTCACAGAAAAGTCAAAGAATGTTAATATGTAATATATACATAAAATATTAATTTTACATAGTTATACAATATAATTTTTCGATAAAAGATATCAATTGACATCTCATAATGCGTCCAGATTATAGTGTCAACAATCAATATTAATAAGGATTATATTGTGTATCTCTTTGACCATATGGTATACATGTTGAGTGTAAAGGCTAAAGTGTAAACTCACATATATAATATAATGGTGATTATCTGTTAAATCAATATAAAAAACTGATAATTAAGCTTTAGCTATCATTATATAGTCAAAGCCGTTCTATAACAGTCAATCGTATTTTTTTAATTGATTTTTCATCATATGCTTTTTATAATAGCATTTTTCTACCAATCAAAAAAATATTGAGACAAACGACACCAATATAAAAAGGTTTGAAAATCTAAAATCTTATTATAGCTAAATACGTAAAAGATTCGGTACATGTCTTGAAATCTCTCGTTTTCACTTCAATTGACTTTGAGGGAGTAGAATATTTCACTATCCTACCTAATAATTAAACAAAAAAAAACGAACAATTTAATTAATACTAATACTACTATGTAATTTCAATTTGGCAGAGAAATATATTTATAAGAATTAATTAGAAATGTTAAAAAGTAGAGTGATGAATTAAAAATGCGTAAAATGAATGTTGAAATAAAATATAGTGATACCAATTCATATTAATTTCAATTGTTAAAGAAAAAACTTTTCTAATTCAACAACTTGCGAATTATATGATAACAATATAGTAATTAAATATAGTTATGTTTAATATTTTTAAAATTACTATTTGTAATTTCTACATACAATTTTTTTTAAAGAAATTATTTTCTTCATAAGACATGTCGTTGACTTTTAAGTACGAAGAGATTTTTTTAAAAGTACGGTACGATGACGTGGCGACATAGCCAACCAATGAGGAAGGAATAAATAATGCTTGAAGTCAACGCAATTGTCTGCTAAAATAGAGTCATATTTTTTAATAGAATAATAACAGACGTTAATTTATTCAAAAAAAAAAAAATTAAAAAAAAAAAGGATACGTACACGGTATTATTGTCATTTATCTTTTACTATAAAGTATAATTTTTCTTTAAAAAATAAATATTTACAAATATAAGTTGGAAATAGTCAAAAGGGATGGATTATATAGATAATTAGCAAATGTGATGATAAATGTGTATATCCTGTTTTATTAAATCTAACTAATACTAACTAAAGTCTTGTGGAGATCTAGAACTTCGACATCAATGCATCTATTCCTTATCTTCGTCTTAAGATAAATGTATTTAATTATGAACTATAGCGTGTATGAAAATTGATATTGTAATAAAAACAATATATCAGGTATATATAATCTTGTAAGTGGGGTCGATAGAAAATAATGTGTATGCAATTTTACTTCTATTTTGAAAATGTAACGAGGTTATTTTCTATGGACCTTCGGCTCAAGTAAATCATATTAAAATAAATATGAATAGAAAATACAATACTAAATTAGAAGTCATGTAAAAAATAATGGAGAAAAGAACAATATCAACAACATATAATATGATAAATCAGAGTAAAAAAAAAACATGTAATAATTAAATCGAAGATAGCAATTATTATACACAGTACCTTAGTTCTTTAACTTCCATATCCTCTTATTTATGGTCATGTTCAATAAGTTGCAGGTGTGTTGATCACATATCATTTCTAAGCACCTCTCCATAATAAATGTTCAACATCTTCTACTTCTCCTCAGACTTAACATAGCCAACTTTCACTCCTGGGGTGTATATATATATATATATATATATATAGCTATCACTATAAAAAAAAGTGTGAATTACATGGGAATTTTTCTGGGGATTAGTATGAAAATTCGCAGAAAACTTATTTTCCTTCAAATTTTCATACTAATTCTCGGGAAAATCCCCATGTTATTCACAATTTTCTTGTAGTGTATCCTTCACATGTCTAAACCATCACAAACTCGCCTCCTTCCCATTTTGTTCGCCACTGAGATCAGTACTCCTACTATGTCCCAAACATTTTCGTTTCTAATCTTCTTTGTTTTTACTATACTCACACAACATCTTAGTATTCTCATTTTCGCTACTTTCATCTTCTGAACCACTTAGCTCCAACCTACTTATACATATTAGTGTACATACGTACTAGCTAGTGTACTATTGTTAAAACTTATTATTGATAGTACGTACTATATTTTTGTATGTTATATGTGTGGAGGAAGAAATAGCATTAAATTAGAGACGGGGAAAACAGAAAATGGGAAGAAACAAAATAATATTGAGCTGTCTTTACAAAATATTGTGCCATCTTTTATTACGTCTGTTGAGTATTAATAGGAAGTAGACAAATATCTTTGTTGTTTTCACTATAAATCAATAGCCGTATACACTTTTGCTTCTACTACTTAATTAAAACCTGGCACTCTCCCCAAATACCTTTCAACTCACAATATAATGGTTTCATCGATACAATTTATGTGATGGTATTAGAAGAAAATATCAGTTTGTTATTTATTGTGTGAAAAATATTAATTTTACTCTTTGTTACTTTTTATGTTAAGTGGTTAAAATATAGTCTTTCGTTGTTAGAAGTTAGGATTGTTCAAGATAAACGTCTAAATCTATGTGACACTGACATTTTAATGAGATGAACACTACATGACATATCACGTCATCTTCCCGTTTACTTCTACCTCTAGCACCATCTTCTCCTCTACCACGCCCACAAATTCATCATTTTCGCATAGTAAAACACAAATTTGACATTTCTAAATATGTCACATTAAATAAAATTGAGAAGATATTATAGACCTTTTTTTGTTTAATTCCTTTTTGACAAACATTATCTTTCCTTTTGTGTGAACGTAAAAAAGAAATGTAAGTGTAGATAACGTATTAGTTGGATGTACATCATTTCCTAATAATTATTTTTGAGAAAAATGGGATTGCACCGCGTATGCGATGACAAAGGCGAAGTAAAAGGACAACAAATACCAATATATTGTCATGGTTATATCAGTATAAATAACTTGTATCGTAATATTTGTGTGATTATAAAAGCTTCTGCATAAAGATAAAATGATAATAGTAAAGTTTCCAAATTTAATAATATGTCACTTCAATATCTATTCTAATTTATATAATTTATTTTTATTTTTAATTATTCCAAAAAGAATGATACAATTTTATATTTTAACTTTTGACTTACCATTTTATCTTCGATGAAATGAAACTTGAAAGTATCTTCTTTTTCTTTGGTTCCTTGTGCCGATGTTTGGTACTCATATTTCTGAATCTAAATTTGGGGTGAAGAAGTCTCACATTGGATGTAAAACATTCTCTACCAAAGACTATATTATGTATCCAACGATGTTCGAATCTAAAATCTCTAGTTAAGAATGAAACAATATTTATCAATGATCATTCTATCACATTAATTCTTGTTAGTAATAGAAATGTTTATGCCTTATTTTCAACAATAATTCTTTTAAAAATTTATTTCTTAAACTCTGATCAAAATACATCATATAAGTATAAATAAAAAATATTCTTTTACAATAGATTTAATAAAAAAGTTACTTAATAATTTGATGGAAAGAGATCTCCTTTTTTTCTAAAAATTGATTTGTAGATCACCTATAATATATGGTGGTAGTTGACAGTGGCAGTGATCGAAGAATATATAGTAATAGTTGACGGCGGTGCTAGTTGTGATGACAGAGTTTGTTGATGGTAGAAATTGACTATAGTGGTGATGGTGGAGGTGACGATAACTACAGAAACAGAGGCGATGATGACAAATTGACAATGGATATAATCATAATGATGATGAAGAAGATAAGTGTGGTAGTAGCTGACAGTAGTAGTTAGCAACGGAGTGTTTATGATGACAGAGGGAATTGGTGGTAAACGGCGTGATGGTGGTTGGCAATGATAGTAGCGGTGATTATGAAGATAGAGGTGATTAGTGATTGTGACCGGTGATTATGAATTGAATAATGATAAATATAATCTATATAAAAATACTTGTTAATAATATTAAAACTCTATTATAGATCTTAATGATTTAAGATATATTCAAACTAACCGTATCAAAAGAATATGAAAAACCGACTGAAAGGGTGTGAAAAGGCAAAAACTAAATAAAACAAGAGAAGTAAGGCAAAAGAAATCCACAGAAAAACAAGGTAATACCACCACGTTGGAATTGCATGGTAACCGAATGTCAACTCTCTTCAAAAAAATTGACCTTTTCCCTTATTCTTAGCTTTCTAGAGAATCGCTTTGCTTCCTTTTTTCTCTCTCTGTCTCTCTCAATATAAAACCCCCCATTGTTATCACATATACTGTAATAAGCAATCCCCATTTTCACTAACTTCTCCTCAAAGAAAAAACACCAAGAATTCACCAACTACTAAAACCCCATTTACACCAATCAACAAATTTCAAAAACAGAGATAAAGAAATGAAGTTAGTTTGGTCTCCAGAAAAAGCATCTAAAGCTTATATCGATACTGTTAAATCCGTAAGTATATACATACAATTTCAACAAATTCCCAATCCCCTGTTTTTTCCCTTTTCCCCCTTTTGTTTTTATTCCAACAGTTGTTGATTTTCTTGATTTTTCGATACAGTGTGAGATATTTCAAGAATCGAGTGTAGCAGAGATGATATCGGCTATGGCTGCAGGATGGGATGCTCAGATGATTGTGGAAACATGGTCGAGAGGTGGGGTTATGGCTACAAGTATTGGATTGGCTGTGGCAAATCATCATACAGGTGGTAGGCATATATGTGTAGTACCAGATGAAGATTCAAGAACAGAGTATGTAGAAGCTATGGAAAAAGCTGGGATGTCGCCAGAAGTTGTGATCGGAGAACCGGAAGAAGCGATGGATGGGTTGATGGGGATTGATTTTTTGGTGGTGGATTGTAGAAGAAATGATTTCGGTAGAATTTTGGGAGTTGCTAAATTAGGACACAGAGGTGCAGTTTTGATTTGTAAAAATGCAAGTTCAAGAATTGCTTCTGATTTCCGGTGGCGGAGTGTTCTCGACGGGAAATCAAGAATTGTTCGGTCGGTTTTTCTGCCGGTAGGCAAAGGTCTGGATATTGCTCATGTCGGAGCCACCGTGAAAGGCGGCGGAAAAAAGGGTGGCTCCGGGAAGACAGAAAGTCGATGGATTAGACATTTTGATAGAGATTCAGGGGAAGAATTTGTGATACGCAAGTGATGAAGTCCAAAATTCAAAATTCTGTTATAGTATATTTTTTTTCTCTTGTTTAATTATTTTTCTTTTAGGTTTTTGTGTATATTATAGACGATACAAAATTAACCAGGTTCCTGTCTTGCCAATTTTGATATATGCTAGTGCTTATCTTTCGAGGTTCTGTCAAAAGCATTCACTCTACTTGTGAAATTAGACTTTTTGATATATGTCAATGCTTATATTTCGAAATTTTATCGAAAACAATCACTCTATTTTTATAACAATCACTCTATTTTTATGAAATTACACTTAGTTATTGCTAGTGCTTATCTTGGTGATGAAAATTGTATATAGGTGTCATAAATTTTTGGATTAAATAGCACACAGATTTCATAGTTGTTATAGAAATCAGAATTGACCAGATACAATAACTTCCGTTACGTTACTTATTCACGTCTTCGAGAAAGGCAAATAAACATTAAATGCTTCAACAATATTTAATGGTGTTCGATAATACTCTTACGTATTTTAGTTGTTTCTTTCCTATCACTATCTAACAAAAGAAAATACGATATGACTTGTGATGCATGGTGGAACTGCTCCACACTTAACTAGAAGTATCAAATTCGAGCCTTGGTAGGAAGAAAATCATGTTGAGAGCAGTACTCCCGAATAACCCTGCAGTGTGCGATCTAAATTTAGTTGGGCTCCAATGTTTCATTATTCCTTGTATAAGTGAATCATAAAAAATTACATACATGAAAACTAATGAACACATACAAAAAATTCAACAATTACTAAATATGAACACATAGTTATAGAAGTACAATGAGTTCCATGCTAAGAAATTTAAAGGCTGAATTCATAAAACAAAAATCCTGAACCAGCCTGTCACACACAAGACGTCGGACGTCGGAACATAAAGAAGACGGGTGGATGCATTATTCTTTTTGTGTGTGTGCGTGTAACTACAGAGGCAATACTCACCCAAGAACTAAGCTTACCTATCCAATATCAACATCTTCAGAAAGTGCAAAGATACTTTGCTCTCAGTAAATCCTCTCAGCTAAAGTTTAGGCTGGTTGACAATGTCTAGATTCTTTAAAGCTAACACAGTGTATAAGTTATATCAAGAAGCCGTCATCTGAAGGACCTACAGAGGATTCTGTACTAATTCCTCAAACATTTTTGTATCGTTTAAAAGCAGGATGAAGGAAATGATCAAAGTGCTGGGAGAATTTGATAGCAAAGTGCCTGTGTTAGACATCTTGAGCTCTTGGAATCAGTCATAACTATCTCTGCTTCTTCGCATAGCCTTCTTTTGTGACTGGGCCTTCTTATTGTCAAGTCGTTTGCGCTCCCCAATAGCAGCCCTTTTTAATAGGGAAATGAGATTGGTTATTCCAGAAAATTACAAGTTTGCATAAAATCACATAATTGGTATGTGTTGAGAATGCTTACAATTTCGTTATTCTTTTCACTTGCTCTTCAGATGGAGGTGGTGGTACATAAGAAGCAGCATCAATTATATCCTGTGATACTGAGACTAATGAGAAATTCATAATAGACCTGTATATGGAGGAACAAATTTACTCACTGAAACATCATCTGAACACTCAAAGATGAACTTCTACCATTCCAATTGATAGAAAGTGGGAACAGTCATATAATGAATGATCCATATGAGTACCTGTAATTTACTCAAAGCATCTTCGATGTTACCCCTGAAAAGAATCATAGCACGCAATCAGCTTTGTGGCCTTGAATAAGGTCTAAGCAAACAGAAAAGAATATAGGGAAGAGGCTCACTTCTGAGTTCTCGTCTTTGTTGAAGAGATCACAAGCTCTCCATCCTTATTTATCCGATTCTTCTCCTGTTTAGAATATTAAAAACTTAGCCCAAGTGTTAGGTGAGTTGAAACTTGCAGTAAAAAAAGATAACAATAATTATAATGCAAATTACGCACAAGCATTATGGCTTTTTCCAGTTATCAGATATGCGAATGTGTAGAACAAGCATCATTAATCAGTATACTTCAAATCTTCAATCACCTAATTATGGATCTAAAAGTGTACAGGGAAGTTATCAGCATATGGTAAAAAATAATTGCGACCAGTCCATAGCCAATTGAAACCATACATTTATGGAGAACAGTGGCAAAGTGTCCCTTCAAACCATCATGAAATCATGACAGATGAGGCACTTACTCCATAATACGCCATAAGCGTTCATGATGGTTAGCAAAGAGCTAGCGTGATGTATCTCTCCATACATAAAAACCTTTCTTGCAAGAGACGTGACAGGAAGAACCAAGAAACGGACTTTAACATTCTTGTACCAACTTAAATAATAGCTAGTTGGATGAAATGAAAACTGAGATACTACTTGATTAAGTCCACCGAGTTATCTTTCTAAAGAAAGCATAAACAGTAAAATACAGGTCTTCGCTCACCATTTGCAAAATCTTCTCTCTGACTCTGTCACTTAACCAATAAGCTTTTTCAACATTGAACCGCATATCCACCTTGGTATTTACTGTAAAGATAAAAATTTCTTGAAAAAGAAGGAAATGAAAACTTAGAAGGCAATCTTATCTTCTGAAACAAGCTGCACCAGACCTTTATTGACATTTTGACCTCCAGGACCTCCACTTCTTGCAAAGTTGACAGTCACGTGATCTGGACCAAACAATAGAACAAAGAAGAACACCACCAAAAGACTTAGCTTTTCCATTTTGTTCAATAAATACAAGACATCCTGATCAAAAAGCTGAATAATTAATCAGAAGCAACACTTCTTCCCTGTGAAAAACTAAATTGAATTGAACATAAAAGACGAGAACATGTAATGTACCAGAGATCAACCATTCTCATTTTTCTACACCCCCACCCCCTTGTGTCCTCTCATAAGAGTAAGTTACAAAGATCTTTTATAGGTCAGTATAAGAAACCTGGCCTTTCTTTTAGAAAATATGCATGAAAAAGAAAGGTTTTGATGAATATTAGATATTCCAAGTGGTTTTTGGCTTGTCACTGAGCAGAAGAGCCATATTAAGCAATTTCATACTGTAGCTGTTACAACTACTTCTGTCCTAAGAAGTTAAAAAGGAAATCCAGAATAAGTTTAAATTGGTAATAGTCGCTTTAGTCCTACTCTACCTGTGGAGCAAATTTGATTAGTATCCCCAGTCTTTGACATTGATGTTATGCAATACACATTCTTTTTTTTTCCTTTTTTAAATGAAGGTGGTGTCTGGGTCAGTTTATGCGCACCTCATCTATTCCACCGTGTACTTGCTTTTGTCCACCAATACAAGTATCTAGCAACTCTACTCACTAAGGCTTAGGCTATACATATTCTAGCAGTCTTTTTAATAGCAGTCCTAGTCCAAAGTATTTTAACATTTTTGGCTACTCTAGACAATTTTCCCTACTACCTACTGCTCTGTGCTTCACAGTTCACATACAAATTCCTCAAAATCTTTCTGGTGAAAATCACAAATAATTCTGAGACCAAGTAAACAAAGACTCTAGACCCCAACCCAAACCAAAAAAAAATAAAAATCACTGGAGAAGTGGCACTCTCAGCCCAACAAAAAACATTTGATGACACCGATTATAATCCAACTTCCAAGCTAACGCCCACTGACATCACTTGTAAGGTAATATATTCACACAGCTGATTTCTCGAATACCATTTCATATGCAATCAGTCAGTAAAACAAATTTCATTTGCTTAACTCTATGAAATTATCAAGTACCCCGACATGGAGATGGAAGTGAAAGGATATCAATTGATCAACTATGTCTTCATCGGGACAATCTCAATGTGAGAAGATACACCAACTAATTTTGAATTCCAAATCTGCTTCAAGGCTGTACCACTAAACTACAGTTACTGCATTTAAAAAATGGACCTTCATTTCCGACAGACCAAAACAAACTCTAAAACTTGCAAAAAATGTAAATTTTACAGGATAAGGAGGTGTTCCATACATTGCTATTCTAAGTCCCGAAAAAGTAAAGTTTTCAATTAATAAATTCCGGGCATTTTCTGTGGAAGTCAATGAAAATTGGAGATGGAAAAAGATGAGCTTCATATATAGAGGCAATTGAAATACCAAGAGTAATCTTAGGAATAGGATCGTTGCCCGCAGCTTGAGCTCGCTCCTTAGCTTCATGTAACAGCTGTTGAACCTGAGCAAGCCGCGCCGGAGACTTCTTTCCATCATCAGCACCACCATTGGACGACGCCGCACACCTAACCGGACTAAAAGAGACACTCCGTGATAAAATTCGATGACTCACAACAAGGTTCGTCGCCGGGAACGGTGCCGGCGAGATGTGGATGAAGCGAACAACATTTGGGAAGTGTATTGACGGACGGAAAATTCCCCGGACGAGAAAGCTTGTGGTAGTTCTGAATGATGCCATTTTCCGGTGCGAAAATTGAAGCCCAGTCTTAATAATGGTTAGTATTAGAAGCCCATGATCTAATTGTGAAATATGTTGTTTTTTGGTGGCCCACTTGGAGACTAACTATGAAGACGTTTTTCATTCAGGAGTATATAGTATATATATAATTATAATAATACATAGAAAAATAATCAATTTGCAAATAGAGAGGATAACTGATTTTGGACCTTGAATACTCAGATCGTAAAAGTTACTCGAAATGTCATTTTGGTTTAAAAGTTGATTCACACCAAGGGAATGAAAATGAACTTTATTGGACTCTACACAAGAAGAGAGACCCGAAGGATGAGCTTATAACCCAAAGGGAGAGCTTATAGCATCAAAAAGCAATCTAGACAAAATTACTACAAAAATGACTAATTTATCCCAAAATAATTATCAATTTAAAAATCTAAGACAAGCTTGATTATTGTTTTCTATTATACTTTTAAAACACTGACGAAGAAAAATATATTTAAGAGAAAAAACGATCAATCTACTTAATAAACGTATAATAGCCTTTTTTTAGTTGTTTGGAAGTTGATATACTGGAAGTCTATTTGTGTGCAAGTATTCATCCAGAAGACTCAACTTCTCCTTATACATCATTTTCACAGAATAAAGCATGCAGATGCCTCGCAATTCTATAATCAAACGTGCAAGACGCAGAATACCCTGCAAAACATATTCAACTAACCAAAATTATAAGGTACTAGTAATATTATGCGACTGTTCAAACATCCCAGACCATTCTCTCTCATACCACCCAGTTAAAGGAGCGGGAGCGGCCACACAACACAACAGCTACACAAATTTGCTACAACGATTATTCAACGGTGGCAAGCAGGAAGGATAAGGGCATAGATGTGCCTGCTTTCTGCAAAAGAAAAGCAGAATAACAAGATGCTAGAGCAGCTACTATTCATGACTACACATTGTGAAGCAGCAAATGACTTTTGCGACAGATGCTTCAACGTTTCTTAGCTCGCTCCATATTATTAGCAGTGGTGCCCTTTGAAGAACTCCTCACATTCCCAGCATCTGTTTTTGGCCTCTGTGAATGCATTGGATGGGAAGGGCCAGCAGCATTACCTACACCTGATCCGAGGTTCCCTGAATGATGTGCGCTCTCCGTCGAAGGAAGTGCCCATCCACCCCTTTTTGCACCATTATGGACACTGCTCCCAGACCCTAGAACAAAGAAGTTGAGACATTAGAATAATGAAACACGCAAATGTGCGGAGGGGCTAATATAACACAAATTGAAAAGAAACTCAACCATCTGGCAGTTACTGGTTTGCATATATCATATCCATATCCACCAATACAACTATCTCTATGGAAAAGAAAAGGACTCCAGTTTTCCAAGACCAAAAATATCACACCCGTCGCTATATCATGCAATTTCTATCACAATGTGCACAAAAGATAAAGGAGAGCTGGTTTGATATTCAATTATCTTTATGGAAAAGAAAAAGAATTCTCGTCATCCAAAACCAAAAATATCAGACACACTATCAACCAAATCCCCCCAAAAATGTGAACAAGGAAAAAGAAAAAGAGAGAAGTAGTTGGACATTTAAACAACAACTAAGTCTCGGTTCCAAACAAGTCTAGATCAGCTATATAAATCCCACTAAGAAAAAATGCTAGTGTAAAAAAAATGTGCGTCTGTTTACATATAACAATAATAATTATAATTATAATAATTAATAACAATATTTGACGTTCTCTAACAAGTCTAAAACCTATTCTCCACTAGTAGATGATATTCAATTATCTCCATGGAAAAACAAAAAAGTAGGGGGAACATAACACCAACCTACAGAATTTTACCCCACCCCCCAAAAAAACACTGTTTTAAAGATGTTTTACACAAATGGATGGTATAGGACATACTTGCATAGCGACGAGTTTAAAAGTTAGGAGAGTAAACAGAATGATATACATGCATATCCTGATATACTTACCAGTTTCACCTTGTAAATTAAATCCATCATACAGGCCAGGTAGCTGATTTCTAGCTTTTCCTTTCCAGGTTTCTTCAAATCCATCAAGTTCATCTACCAAAAGACACCAATTATTCAGAAGCAGTTCACAGGAACCAACAAATGAGGAATCTCGTTGAGCAATCACTTACTTTCATTAAGGTTGTGCAATGTCTGCATGGTGTCCACCCTTCCATCTGAATCGAGTTTCCGCGACAAAGAATGACCCTATATTATCAAATTTCCATCAAGTCATTTAAAGCATAGAAAAAAAGAGGAAGGTCTTGAGAAATCAAGAAAATAAATAGGTAGTTCCACCTTAACTGTCAGCGAGAAGAACATACCTTATTATGTATTCCCCTTGAAACCCTGTGACTTGCTTCCCCAGTAGCGGAATTGGCTTCTTTACTTTCATCGAAAGTCAGCTGCAAATACAAACAAACAATGAAAGATATGGCAAGGCCATAGCAAACCCGAGCTCTATAGTCCCCTATTAAGTGCTATAATCAAAATCACTTACTCCATCACTTCCGCTCCTCCTGGTTTTGGAAGAAGTGTAATAGGTGCCATTTGCACCACCATAGGACACGGTGGAACTCTGAAAGCTAAAGCTACGAACTTGAGGCTGTTGAACAGTATTTGCTCTCTGGAAATCATTCTGGAATACCATTTGTTTACTCCTTCTCTCTGCTATAAGCAATATATCATTCTTCAATCAATATCTATACAAGCAAAAGACCTTATAACCCTGGAAATGAAGTTAAACTATACACACATAATTATAACGGAACTATGCTCACCTCCTGCTTCATCATCTGGATATTCAATAAAAGGGTCAGTTCTTGACCTAGCATGCTTTCTCGTGTTCTGTTTCTTCTCTTTCGGAATATCATTTTCCTCTTTCTCATCATCAGAGTCCAACTCCTCAATAACAGGACCCCTAGACCTAGGCTGCTGGAAGGGGACAGAAGGTTGTTGGAAGGGGACAGAAGGCTGTTGGAAAGGGACAGAAAACTGTTGGAAAGGGACAGAAGACTGTTGTTCCAGAAATCCAGTCATGTGCGAGTCCATGAATGGAACTCCGCGAGGACCAAAAGGGGTCGATCCAAACATGCTTCCAAATGGATTTGTGAAGAAGGGATCATCAAACGGGTCTCTGCCTCCAAAAAAACCAGGTAATAAACTCCTCTGACCTCCAAATCCGCCAAAACCACCAAAACTACCAAAAGGATTACCAAAATTGGAAAAGGGGTCTCTGCCTCCCTGCATTTTCAACTTTTGGCCTGAAAATTAACCAAAGATCGCTTCACTCAGTAAAATGTATTATATAAACAACAATATCTTCATGCACAGTGGTGGAAGCAAACAAGGTGAAAAAAGTCTGGTGATACGAGTTTGAACCCAAACAAGTCAAGCAAGCATTTCAACTGTATGGAAGCAAGAAAGTATGTAATCCACTGTAAAATAATAAGAAAGTGAAAGCTATATAAGTCTTCTTTCTCTCGGAACCAAAATTACTTGGAACTGTGACCCGGAGTAAACTTTGATGAATCTTGTTCCCTAATCTCCATTTGTCTTCCCCTCCATATAGTTATATCATCTATCCCTTGCTACTTTGTACATTGAAGCTCAAACATAAATCAGCTATTTGACTATTGTAACAGAGTGTATGCTGCTACATTAAGCAGACATACTTGCATGTAAACTCACTATGCATGCAAATCTTTTAACTAGTGTTTCATTTCTATCTCACCAATAGTAGCTTTGCATATCCAAGTGAAAACAATCTTCCAACTGATTTTCTGTCTTTTCAAATCAAAAAGATATTAAAAAATTGGATAAAAGTTGGGGAGTACAGTGGTAAGAAGCGACCATTATAAGGGGTTGATCCTTCTTAAGGGTAAATACTATGACACAAGCTAGCAAGACTGAAGCCCTTCCCCACCAATTAGTCGATCAACAAATCTTCGGCGCCTTAATCTCACAATTGTGGTCAACGCTACATAATCTGCTACATTCAGGCTTAGTTTGGGACCAGTACTGCTGAGTAGTTACCCTTCTTAGGCAAATTGGGTGTCTCAAAAACCAAAGATTCTATATTTCAGTCATCCTTTTAGAACCTGATATAAGCGGACAATCAGAGGCGGATCCAAGACATATTGCCTTTAAAACAGACGTGTTGATTAAATTGATCAAATATTTAACCTATTTCTTTACCTTATAAATAGCAACTTGGGACTTCGGTTCAGTTATTCGTCTTTTCAGTTAATAAAACAAATGAATCGGGAAAAAAAATTATAATAACTTGGAGCAAAGAAAAAAAACTTCTAATAATATCCTCTATAATTGCACTCGGTGAATTTTCATATTCTAAATGCACTCAATGATGACATAAGTATTTATAAATACTTCACACATTATGTAACAGACTAATATGAAGTGGCCGAATTTTTTTCACATACATAGACAAAGCCTTATGTTAAAGTATTGACTCACAACAATATAAGAATCTAAAAAGACCAACACAATGAGGTTTCAGTATGGTTTTCATGTTGTCCTTTAAGGTAAGATGCATTTTATTTTGTAAATTTAAATTCTTGATAAGATTTAAATAATCATAGACTAAACTATTTCTTTCTTCATATGCATCTAAATCACCAAATGATTTAGATAATAGAACAAAGAGCAAGATTGTAAGAGAAACTTCATATGCCTCTAAATCACCACATGATTTAGATAATAGAACAAGGAGTTAGAGAAACTCGGCGTCTAGTTTCAAAAAATTTGACAACAAAAAAGAAGAAAAATTGAAGGAGAAGGTCTAAAACAAACCTTAGTCATTTGTATGACTATATATTATTTCATTAAAGGAAAAAGGAGAATTATAAATTAAAGTTATTCCTAATTATAGAAAAACAACAGGATAGTCTAAAAAAGAAAATGTGTCACATTAATTGATATGGGGAGAGTAATATTTTATGCTTAAAAGTAAAAAAGTCAGCCAAATCCAAATTAAGAAGTTTTACAACATGGTAACAATATAAAATAGTAATAAAGCACATTAAGATCATGGAGTGCCCATAGCCCACAAATCACACCTGAGAGGTAAACCACACTAGGTAAGCCATGAGCGACGAACTCGACTAAGAAAACATGCCATGCGTTTCAAACTTGAAACCTCCCATTTGGAGATTCCCTGCTCAACCAACTCGACCACCCTTCCGGATAGCTTTGATTGTAGTCTTATTCCACTAAATTTGTGTTGCTTCCTAGAAGTTGTAGGTTTACCTTGTCCTCTTCATATTTTCGATCTCATTTACTTGTAGAAGAGGCTTTTTCTCCCATTCTATCCTTTTATGTGTTAATTCTCCCACTTCTAATGTGATCCCCTCTAGTCTTGTTTGATCTTATATGATTGTTCATTTGTCTTAACATATATTGTTCTAATGAAATTCATCTTGTGGATGGGATGATCTTATTCCACATCATTTTTATATTGCTCCAAACTCCAACAACCCTACTTCAATTTATGTTACTTCTGATCAATTTAACAAGTCTTCTAAAAGATAGAAATACAAAACCTAGTTACTTGAGTTGTTTGCATTTAGCATTTTGCACAACACTACCGTTCACTCTCACTTCTCCTTTCATTCTTCCTACCGGAAGCTAGACACACCAACGGGAACTAATCTGTCTTATTTTAGTTGAGGACCTTGAGGTGAGTTCAACTTCCTAGTTGGTCTCACCAATTAAGAATATATCATTTGTCCCAATATCTTAGGGGAGAATTACTACTCCCTCCATCCATCTTTGTTTATCCACTATACTAAAAATGAATGTCAAGAGATGATTAAGTACTTGGTTCATAATTTACCCTTATCATTAACTATAACCACTTCTCCAATGCATTTCCCAAAACATTATATTTAACTATAACCATTTCTCCAATGCATTTTCAAGACATTATATTTATTATATTCAAAGGATAATATAGTAAAATTGTCATTTTATTATTGCTCCTTAAGAAGTGTGTCAAATCAATACTGAACAAATAAAAATGGACCAAGGGAGTAACTTCAACCAAACCTCTAGTAAATTGCTAACAACAAACAAATACGGAAAACGTTAACTTGAGAATGAAAAGTCCAACCACCAATACATTGTATACCAAAATTCTCTCTTTTTTCATACAACGCACAGCGTACCTAACCCCACCACCAAAAAATAAAGTGGTTACTTCCTCCTTGCTAGTATAGATTCTTATCCAACGAACCCTACCCAATAATATAAACATTAAGATAACAACAGATCTTGCAATTTAACAGATAACATAAAGAAAGTTATGGAGAAAATTGTTTGAGTAAATCAATCAAACGCTGCATTTCTATTACCAACAAAACCAAAAGATAGTTAATTTATCATTTACAAGCATAAACCGGTTCATCTAATCGCCACGATCATCTCAAAATTTAAAGAACATTTCATCTCACACTTCAATAACAGAAAATCACCAACCATACAAACCATAAATTAGGGTTCCAACAATAGAAACTATCATCGATCCTCAAATTAAACCAAAAAAAATCTTTTTTTACAGTAAATACAAGCAAATCAAACCTGATCAGAGAAAATTGAAGAAACATTACCTGTAAAAACTAGAATTTTACGAAGATTGAATCGGAGCAGAAGGATTTTTTTTTCTTCTGGATATTCGGATGAAAAATATAGATTTACGGATATCGGATTTTTGTTAATTAACTGACGGTTTCGCGAGGAATGTTCTAGTACGTGTCAGCAAAAGTGTTAGAATGGGCTGGGCTTCTGAAATATAAAGCCCAATCTTCTTGCTATAAAGACCAAAGATCAAGTCCAACAACTTTATGGGTATATCATGTAACCATTTAAAAAATTACCAATATGTATTTTGGACTGGTTTACACCAAATATCCCTTTATAGATGAATGGCTGTATTCTTATATTGTCTTTGAAATAGTCTTTCTACCTCCACGAGGTAGTGGTAAGGTGTCTGTGTATACTCTACCCTTTCCAGACCCTACTTAGTGAGATTTTACTGGGTATGTTGTTGTTGTTGTTGGTTGTATTCTTATTTTGAACGGTTATGCAAATATCGCTCTTGAGAAATTATTCTTATGGATAATGTCGAATTTTATAGAAGAAACATTAAATTGTCGCTTAACATTTGCAATAACTCACAACTTATAAATTATGGTATGATATTTTTTAGTTTGCTCAAAAAAAGATCTTTAAAACATGATCCAAAATGACCATACATTGCAAGTGATTTTTAAAATAAAATTAAAAAATTTTAAAAGGACATTTACTACACAGTTGTCTCAAAAAGGAAAAATCAGCAAAAAAAAAAAAAACTCACCACATTCCCCCACCACCACCACACACCAGTTTTAACAAATATCACTTTGATACATTTCTCCTTCACGGATAATCTTTTAAGTATTAAAACGTTTTTCAATTATGTCTAATTTACGTCACTTTTGTTCAACGCATTTTCTTATAAAGTGGTGTTTGTGTGACTCCGATTCATTCCATGTGTGTCCACTCCTACCAATGAAATACGTACACGAGAGTTTCTTAAGCAATTAATGTCGAAATTAGGATCATAACTCTTGCTCAAATATCTGTAAACTATTTATTGTCAATTTTGTTACAGTTTTTTTTTAAATATTTTTAAAAAGAAAAAAAACAGATACCCGTGATCTTCTGGAAATAGTCAGCGCCTATTAAAAATATAAAAATATAAAATAAAAAATGGACCACATGACAATCACAATCACATAACAAAACATAGTGCACAATGACTGCTGGATCTATTTTCCCATTGTGTATCATTTATTACTTTCACATGCCCTATTTCTTCTTTGCTTCTGTATATGTAAGATGTTTGATTAATGATATGTGTCCATCTTTGCCTATGAAATTTAATGGATGGTAGATGAGGAGAGTTAATACTACTACTATTACTATTACTATTCATTTTCATATTTAATACCACCACCAACACACATACCTACCATTCTTTAATGTTAGAGAATGACACATTTCAGTCTAGATTTTGCTTTTTTCAGCTCTTGAAAAAATTGTGTAGATTCATCATCAGAACAAAGGTAACTTAAAGCTAATATTTTCATGAGAAAAGATTATTATATGAATGTTACTATCATCGACAGTGTGACCTAGTGATCATCGATGGAGTGGTAACACAAGGTCCTAAGATGATTTATTGCCATTTATCTCAATTTTGGTGAATAAAGTTACTTGATTTGTTGTTGGTAGAAAATGAAAGATATTTTGTGAAACTAATCAAAGTGTGCAAATTGTTCAGGATAACACAATTATAATTTATTTTATATAAATAAATGAATTATATGAATGTGTATTAACTAGTGCTATAGTTTGTATGAAAGAATTCCAAAATGAAACACATATGAACGTTTCGTTTGGTTTAACCATATGGTTTTTGAAGTCAATTAGCTCGATTAACGTGGATTCGTAACAGGTAGATTCACTAATGGAAGTAAAACACTTATTTACAAAAGTTATTATTAACAAAATGATACATATGAATGTTTTCTTTGATTTAATTAGTCATCTGGTGTTTGAAGTTTATTAGGTCGACTAATGCAAATGGTCAACGAACTCATATAGATGCTAGAAGTAGCCGAGATTGCAAATAGAATGGTACACAATTTGATTTTGGAGTATATATATATATATATATATATATATATATAACACATTAAGTAAAATTTAGGATGGAACTCTAATGAATAGCCAACCTTATGGTTGAAAAATGCAAAACTCTACTTTCTCATTTTAGCTTTGAGATGATTTTAGCCTGTTGGTGACCACTTCTACGAGGGACCTTTTAGCGATGCTTGAATTCATACCAAATAAACTCACTATAGTAAAAATAAAATGATTGTTATCAAAAAATATCTATCTTCAAATATTTGAGACTTTAACTTAAATTTTGACATGTCCTAATTTAACTTAGTCTATTCATTTGTTATCCAGACTCGATCAGTTAGAAGAACATTTTTTTTAATAGAACCACATATTCTAAAACTCATGTCTTTTTTTTTTAATTATTATTTGCTGGACCATAAATTCCGCTAATGCAGGGTGGGATTGAAGTCCTTCTCCAAATGGTTCTATTTTGCATTCACACTATTAATTTAATTTCACTCTTTATGGGTACTTCATTCTTTTGCCTTTATGATTCTCATGCAAATCAAGAATATACGTAATTAAATGAAACATTTAATTTTCCATGACTTCTTTCCTGCATATTTTATGATTGTATTTAGATGAAAACATTTAATTTTCCACAACTTTTTTTCCTGCTTATTTTATGATTGTAATTAAACGGTCTAGGAATGTGAACTATTTCTCTCCTTACAAGTGATGATAATTTCAGCATAATATGAGTTTTATCTTTAAAATATGTAGTATTGATTCAAATTGTAATATTTATTGAAAGTTTGATAAATTTTTGTATGTCTTCATATTAGAAGTATTGAATATTCGTGATTATATTTAGGTGTTGTTTTGCATGAGTTATATTAATTAATTACTTGGATCAGGTCGAATCAAAAGGATGTGATAAATAATTTAATTGAATCGAACATTTTGAGTGAATGTGGGCGGTTTCTTCGATTGAGGGATATTTTTATAAAATTTGATAACAACATGGTAAAAATCTTTATAGTAAACGAATAAACATAGAGAGGTCTTTTTAACCTTTTTAAATAAGGATATCTATTAAATATTTAGTCTCCATATTATAATTTTGAGATACTTAATTTATTTCCCAAATCAAACGATCTCTTAAGGATTTTAAATAGAACAATCTTTCATTATTAATTTCTTTTAATAGAAAAGGATTTCATAAAAATAAAATTAAAAGAGGGAGAATTATGCAAGAAAGTGGTTGTTAGGTGTACGATCTGGTGGTAGTAAATGCAGAATGAAAAAGATATTGTGTCATTAATTACTATCTTTAATTTGGTCTTCATTTACATATTGCAAAATGGTGTGTACATAATATCAACATAGGGTGGTGAAGTTTAAATATTTCTTTATTTGTTATCGATCTCGATTTAAAATTTTGAATATGATATCACCTTTGTTTGGTAAAGTTTTACTTCAAAATATTTTTTATCGATCTCGATTTTAAAATTTGAATATCATATCACCTTTAGTTAGGTAAAGTTTTACTTCAAAATATGAGACTTTATAACGTAATTCGAGTTAAATTAGGACCAAATATAAATATAAAACAACAAAAATTGAACTCCAAAAAAAATAAAAATCAAACGGAAATTTTAGTAGTTCAATTGGTTGACTATTTAAATATTTATATTGTTGGTGAGGGTTATTCTCCACCTTATAATTTCCTCCCTTGTTACTCCTTCCGCTACCCCAATTTTTTCTTCTTCTTTTGAAACAATAGACTTCTCGATGTCGATTTTTGACCAAGTAATTTTAAGAATATTTTTTTTTAATAAAATCAACTTCTAGAAGTCATTTTTATTACCGAAAAATTGAAAAAATTCTAATCGATCTCTAGAGATTGGTTTCTTTAGAAAATTTACAAAAATGTCCCTCATGCGAAAAGATTTGAAGAGTATAAATAAAAGAACTAAAATCTTAAACCAATAAATATTCATAGTCTGGTAATAGAAACGTATCGTAACACAATAAAGACATGAGGTCATGATTTTCAAATAATGTATTTTATAATTATGTTATTAATAAACCTACGTTTAAAGGTTGTCGATATTTTTCAAAACGAAACCGTTATCCCCATTTGAGGTTGGCATTTCCCAAAAATCAATCGTTCAATTTTAAAAATCTATTTTCATTTTTTTTTTAGTAGCGTACCTACCGGGAAAGGAAAAATAAATTGTAGTACATGATATGGTCGACATTATACGGCAGTGACATTAGAAAAATGACAAATTGTGAAACTTTGAATTTTCAAAATCATGACGAAAGGACAATACATAGAGTTTTACTAATTTTATCAAAAGAAAAAGAATTTACACATGATGTTTTTCTTGTTTTTATTTGGCTTCATTTAGTTTTATAATTTATTATATCATGTTATATTTTCCTTCTTGGAACTCAAAAGATTTTTGTGAATTTTTTGGCTGTTTTAAAGGAAAAAGATAAAATCCATTTGACCAAACAGGCTAAAGTATAAATAGGTATGGTGGAAATTTAACAAATAACCATATAATGCCTAGCTGGTTAAAAGACAAATCCAAAAAAAATATCGACCATTTTTTGGGAGATCACTGTCCTTATTTAATTATTCTAGACAAGGATATGGACCTACTCATCAATGTTGCAAATATAGATTATTTTTTTAAAATTTTTTTTGAAGTTTTTTAGTTTATAATAGATTTATTACAATATGAATATTTTTCAATTATATTAGGGAAGAAATCTCTATTTTTGTGAGCCTGTATATATCTTAACTAAGTTCTAAAAACGTAATTACAAAAATAATCAAACAAATCAATATTGAGTGATTCATTTCCCTACTTCATGTTTATAATTGTAAATTGTGACACGCTAGATGATTTATAACCATTTTTTCAATCTTTTCCTATGGTTAATTTAACATATTTACCTATTCTATACGTATAAAATTGCAAGTTCTAATAAGCAAAATTTGAATGTTAAATTATCTCCATTTAAATGATGTCCAAATAAGAATGAGAGACTACCAAAAATGGCAATGAGATCAGAAATTAGATAAAATTCTTTTTTTATTCTTAGCTGGAGTTTCAATTTGAAACCTTGTTAAAAATGATTTTTCTTTTAACATACAGTGTAAAATAATTAATTAATTTACGCAAGTGTTGTTCTTTTAAGTCACTATTAAATTTTATTCCTATTTTATATGTTGTACAAATATAATCCTTAAAAAAAATTCGTTTTAGATAATATTAGATTTGCGTCAAATATTTACAATAACTTTAAAAAATTTAAATTATAATTTAACCTTTTTCCCCTTTAGAGATCTTCAAATTATAGTCTAAAAAATGTTCATAGAATTACAAGATATATATATAATTTTTTTAAAAAGAATTATACATTTAATAATATTCCAGAAATGGAAAATTGGCTATTATATTAAATGTAAGTCTTAATTAATGGAGACTTCAAAACAGATAAATAAACAAAAAAATCACTTTAATTTTTTTCCATTATTTTCTTTTCTTTTTTAGAAACGGAGGATTAAGAAAAAGTATTAAATGGAAATAAACTACATTTGACACTTGACTCATTAAGTCATAAAGAAGACCCAAACTCAACATCAATACGTGTAACTCACGAACCCATGTGTCACGTAATAGTAGACCATAGTTAACCCCTAAAACACTTCATAGCGCGTAAACTTCATAATTCTGACCTGGTAAGTTCTGATTCTTCTGATTTCTCCACGAGGTGGGTTGGGGGTGTTTTTTTTTTAAAAAAAAATTTTTAAAATTTTTCACTCGATGTTCGGTACAGTATTAGAGTCACTATTTCGAATTGCATCACTTAAAGTTCGATATAGTATACTCTTATTTTTCGGTACAATATTAGTCTCATTCGGAAGAGCGCTCCCTATCAACGACTTTTCATGTCTAATGTTTAAACTCCAGACTAATTAAAGGAGTAACAATCTCATCTACTGTACCACATTTTTTATTAATTCGATATAGTATACTATTTCAAATTCACATCATATAGGACTTTATTCGAAAAAACACTCCTTACCAATTATTTTTTCATATTCAAAATTTAAATCCGATACTGATTAAAAAAATAACAACCTCATTCACTATACCACACCGTTTAGCGCCAGCGGTTGGGGGTTATAGGTTAGAAGAAGCTGAAATATAATTTCAGATTTCAGAAAAAAGAACCTGCAAATCTGTTCTGTGATTCATTCAAAACCATGATTACAAGCCGACGAAAAAACACATTTTGAGTTTTTTTCTCAACAAAAAAGAATTAATCTTTTTCTTATATACTCAAACACCCTTTTCAGTTAACTTCAATTTCCATGGCTAATTCTTCTTCTTCCTCCTCAAAATCCTCCACTTCTCCTCGTCATCCTCCTCTTTTCACTCCTGTAAGTTCACCATTTCTCTTTTGGGTATTCAAGCAAATTCTTGATTTTTGCTCATTGATTCTTGATTTATGATGTTTTTAAGTTTTTTCACCACTCTTTAAGATTTTCAACATAAAGAAACAATCTTTTTGGTAAATACTCAATACCCTTTTGGTTTAATTCAATTTCCATGGCTAATTCATCTTCTCCTTTTACTCCTGTAAGTTTACTTTTACCCTTGTTTTCTCTTATGGGTATTGAAACAAACTCTGTTTAGGTGTCTTTCTTCTCAAAAAGATTGAATTTTTATGTTTTTTGGTTTGTGTTTTTTGATTGTAGATTGAAGAAGGGAATGAAGAAGAAGATTATTCACAAGGGAGAAGCAGTTTTAGAGCAGAAACAACTCCAAGTGAAGCTGAATACAGACACCATCCTACACCTTTACACTCTGAAACAGAGAATAAAGGCAAAGTGTGTAACAAAAAGAGGCAAGAAAATGATGATAAAGGAGTTTTGTGTAACAAGTGCAGGCCAAGCAATAGGGAGAAAATCACTGTGGTTCCATTAGACAACAAGGGTAATTCTGTAAATAGTCCACATGGTGGTATATTCAAATCTGTTCTGTCTAATCTTGTTAAAAAAAGTCCAAGATTATCATTATCATCATCAGAAGTTGAGTCTTCTGTTGTTGGTGGAGTGTCAACAAGAGAGGAACAATGGAAAATTGCATTAGCTGAGGTTTCACATAAGCTTATTCAAGCTACTAGGAAAAGAGATGAGGCTGTTTTAGAAGCATCAAGATTGAAATTTTCTATGGTTGAGCTTGAGAAAAAGCTAAACAAACTTGAAATTTACTGTCATAATTTGAAGTCTGGTCTTGAAGTTTGTAGTAACAATGTTATGACTAACAAATCTCCTTTGAGTTTGGTTCAAAGAGTGAAATTTGGTGAAGAGGATAAAGTGATTGAGCATTTCTTGGTTATGGTCTCTGAGGCAAGATCATCTGTTAGGATTTTAAGTCGATCGATGACTCTTCAGCTTAGACAGATTGGTAGCAAAGTTTATGATCGAATTGCGTTACTACTGCAACCATATGAAATCAAGATTTCAATATCAAGAAACCCCAGAGGCTTGCTTGTGTATCTTGAAGCCTTGTTAAACAAAGCTTTTTATGATGATTTTGAATCTATTGGATATCAAAAGAGTTCTTGTAACCAAATCTTGAACCCCATTGATCGTTGTGAATCGAATTTCGGTTTGTACAATCGATTAAAGGACTTAACATGGGAGGAAGTTTTAAGCAAAGGGACAAGATTTTATAGTGAAGAATTCAGCAAGTTTTGTGATAGGAAAATGAGTGAAATTGTTGCTATGTTAGGATGGAACCGTGCTTGGCCTGAACCACTTTTGCAAGCCTTTTTTGGTGCATCAAAAGCAGTATGGTTAGTGCACTTATTGGCCAACTCATTACACCCAACTTTGCCTATTTTCAGAGTGGATAAAGAGATGAAATTTGACTCAATTTACATGGAGGATATGGGTGCAGACAAGGCTAAGAAGTTGGTCCCTAACATGGTTAGGATCATGGTCACACCAGGGTTCTATGTCTATGACAATGTGGTCAAGTGCAAGGTGCTTTGCAGGTACAATAATAATATTGGCATTAACAACAATGAGGGTTTAATAACCCCATCACCTACATAACAAAAATAGACATCATGTGAAAAATATTTAGTTTAATTTTGTTTTTTTGATGTACTTAGTAGATTTTGGAGGACTTTTTAAAGCAAAGTGAAATATTTGGCGTTTTGTTGTTGTAAGTTTTCTTGCATTGATTTACTCATTTCTTGGTCAAATTGGTGAGTTTCTTTGTCAAACTTTACTTGTTTGGTAGATTGGAGTCTTAACATCCTTTTGGAATGACTATGGAGTGTTGTGGTCGGATAGATATGATTTTCCATCCTCAATTAGATGTTTCGAGGGTAGAAAGTTCTATTATGGAGAGTTTTATGCAATGCTAACCTAGATTACTTTAGGACTTCATTGTTCAGATTAATCGTGACTCTCAATATAGATATCAAACATGAAAAAATCTTTACTTGATTGGGTACTTAACTTTTACCGTGAAGTTCGATTTGCCCATATTTTTTTTTAAAAAAAAAAGAGCTAGGACAAAAACTTCCCTATGGAATCTCATTATTATGTACAACTAGATATATAGTAAGGTACATACTCATTGTAAGTTGTGATGAATGAGTAATTTTTTTTTAATTGTTTGAGTAGTTTTATTTCTTGTGGTACCTAAGCCAATATAAGCCAATACAAGAAAGTAGTAAAGTTTCTTGTTGGTGTACATGAGTTGTTATTGTCTTTGACAGCCCTCGTCTAGGTTTCCTCAGCCTTCAAATTTGTCTTATTGAGTACTTTCTGGGACCAATGCAAGAAGTCCAACTCACTAGTTTTTAAAAGAATCACTTTCATAGATTTTCATATCAGATTTACATGTACAACAAATACTATATATTTGTTATCTTAAACACAAATATCGAATAATTTTACTAACGAAGCGCTTTACACATGTTTGAGACTATGTTGAGCACCTCCGCCACCTCACCCCCAAAATTACTAAGGTCGAATGCTCATAAAAGTTCAGATAAGAGAGTACTTCCCCAATTATTAAGCGAAAGGCTCGACGATGGGAAAGGGATGGGAAAGGAAAATAGTTTTTGAGATCGAGGATGGCCTTATGACAAGGAACTCTCTCCTCATTTTGTCTTGCCCATCATGATAGTTGTCTTCGGATTTTAATCGACCTTTTATAATAAAAATCTAGTATATTTTATTTTTGTTAGGATTTGAATCTCGATTTTTATTATTTTCATCTATTCCATTAATCGTGGGGTCACACATTTAAATGAAGTTATCTTCATATATTTTGACATCTTAGATTTGCATGTACAACAAACACTACCGGTTAAGGGGAAACATTTTTATTATAGACTTTTTCTCTTCCTTTGGAAATCCAATACGCATTAAAAGTATAATCTTTATCCTCAGGGATGATGTTACATTGAAAAACAAACATTTGTCCTATGAATTAATTTATACACATTATTCTAAAAATGGCTAAGTTAGCATCAAGAGCTAGTTGATATATTTTGATTACTAATATAACTTTGTATAACTGATGCAATATGGTTGACCACTTTCACATAAAATAATATGTACAACATAGTTTGCTTTCATCATATGAATATGACATGCTTTTTTTTTGTCCCACATAGCTCAAAATAACATTTAGGATGTTAATTTTGACTTAGGTAATAATAATAAATGTATGCGGAAAATGATACTATTAAGTTAATAATTGAAAGCATAATTTAATAGATGAAATTAGAATAAGGTCTGATTATATTCTGGCAAAAATGTGCATTATAACCATATCTACGTCAAGAGGAAGAATTTTGGTAGCCGATAGCCGGTTGACATCGAGTTTCCAAACACATTATACTTCTTCTTGAGTTGAGAATATTTTGAAAGGAATTTTTGGAATATTAATAGAGTGGTAATTATTATCCTAGTAATTATATCAATTTCAATTATCAGGAAGCTTTCGAAATAGACCCTTTAGAAAAAAAATTACTTTAATTCTAAATATTATTAACTTTTTCTTAGAAAATAAAATTGTATGGAATGACACCTTGCCAAAAGGCATCTTTGCTAGTGAGTTTTTGGCAGTCATCCTCTTGACATGCTAAATGGATAAGTAAGAATAAAATTTTGTTTTTGTGGACGAATAAAAATGAATGAAAAGATCAATAATACTTTGCTAACCTAACACGTTAGAAATAAATTATATGTCTAAGAACACTAAATATATAGAATATCATAATGTAAATGTATTGCTCATAAGATTCTTAATTTAGTCAACTTTATAATTGTTACATCACTATTTAAATAGTTACATCATCAGTATGACGCACAAGTTAATTAATTAAATTGACTTTACAATAACATATAATTCTTCTTGTTAAATTTAATATGATGATATGATAAATAAATAACATGATATAACATATTAATTAAATATGACACTAATGATATATTTATTTTAGAGCTTTCTTTTACATGTAAATGTAAATGCATCATATTTTCTAGTAACCTTCTGCCTCAATTTAAAGCCTAGCAAATGAAAGTCAAATTCAAGATTTTACTACTTTTCAAGCTATTTTTGTGACGCAAAAACTTCCACCTGTAATATTTTGATATATATTGGAACTATTCTACTGTTCTAGAATTAGGCTGAAACTTAACCGTGTCTTTAAAATTAATTAATAACATCAAACGTGTACATATTTTTCTCGATATATTTTACTCCCCTCGTTTTAATTTGGTAGTATGATTATATGATTTAATACAAATTTTATAAAATTAAAAGAAAGCTCCGTACAACTTCGCCGAAAGACATACCCAAAAACTAATATTAAAGTCCGGTACTCTAAATTTGTATTTATATTAAAGTTCGACTAATTTAAATTAGGTTAGGAATAACAATCATATTTGTTACATTACATTCTTAAGGGTCGTTTAATTAATTTAAAATAAAAATACATCCTTAGAGATCATATAGAAATCAATACTCATAATATTTTATATTTACTACTTCGATGGGGAATCGATCATATACTTTCAATCATATACTTCTTTGATTACATTATCTTCACACTTTTGACATTTTTAATTATGACAAATCAATACACATAGTGTTATTTTTTCAAATATGTTAAAGTTAACATGTTTTCACTACGGAGAAAAATATTTTTTACTTATTTTCTAATGTTATTGATGTTCGTAAATTTAGTTTCCGGGTATGAACCTTTGGACGGTGCGACAAACTGGTTCGACCCGGATCAAACGACCCGGAGAATGATGAAATCGTTTCGGGTCATAGTCATATCGTCGGAGATAATTCAACTTTGGGCCTTTCAACAGTCAACGTGCGAAAATTACTACGACTAATTCTCTCTCTGTGAATTGTTAAACCACTGAGAATTTCCATTTCCAATTTCCAATTTTTCGATCACAAAGATCTCTGTGATCGATCAATTATTTAAAGGCCACACACAGAGAGAAACGGAAATTGGAATATATTTTGCTTTTTGGTGGAAAATCAATCATGTCCATGTCTGATTCCGATACATCGTCGCAGGGAAGCGATTACAAGAACTTCCGGCAAGTTATACGTGACAGTGAGTATTCTATAATCATATTTTTGCTTTGAAATGCATGTAATTAGCCTTTGATTGCAACTATTAGGGTATTAATCAATCTGTTAGTAGAATAGAAATGTGCTTTCCTTGATCCAGTTTTGTAAATTGTGCTTTTTTGTAATGAGAAGTGCCTGAATAAAGCAGACTGGATAATAGGGATTGGCATAGTCAGTTGATTGATTGGTACTAATTTCTGTATGTTCATTTGAGAATTGATACGCAGTGTAATTCGACAAGTGGGGTTTTGGGGAGGGTGATGTGTATGCAGCCTTACTCCTACCTTGTGAAGATAGAGACGTTCATTTGAGAATTATTATTTGATAATCTGAATATCAAAGTCCTTGATTCTTTTAGCTTTTTGGTGGAAGATAAAAAATGTTAAAATGGTTTGGAGTGAAATCAAGTCATCAGGTTATATTCACTATTAGTTACCTAAAATTAGGCGGATGCTGCGTTTTATTTGAATCCTACTGCAGACTAAAGCTTTGTATTTAAGTGGAGAAGGGTAGAGAGGGGCGTTATTACCCCTCGAGCTTTGAACCGCGCAGTTACTATCCCACGGTAATTTCTTGGTTATAAAAAGTTATAATTTTTATTGTTATCTACTGGGTTCACCTTGAAGTCTCGTAGTAAAGTAAGATTTTCATACTACTTCTAGGTGGTGGTCTTATAAAAGGGGGCTGGGGTTCATGGTTCTGGACCTTATTGAAAATTAATTGTTGCATAATATTGTGGGAACATATGAACCTGAGGATATTTGGTGTTGAGTTTCCTTACCTGGCAAATGGTTGAGTTTTCTTGTTTATGTATAAATCCCTTTAAATTACCAGGCAACTGTTGCAGCTTTTATCTTCCACTATGTTGAGCATTGACCACTGTAACTTTCCTTGGTTGCTCACTGTAGTAGCATCATTAGAACGGAATTATACCATCTGTTCTAGTGTAAAGTAAGAAAATATTTTGGAGTACTTGTAATGAATGTAACATAGAAATATTTACTCTGCAAAATCTAGGAAGCACTAACTGGACTTTTATCATTTATAGTAAGAGCCTAAGAGGTCAACTATTTTGGATTAACTAAAAAAATGTAGGATATTTTCTGTCAGATGGTTGACAACTCATAAACTGACTCTGCAACTCCACCTCAACAAGAAAAGATTAGTGAAAATGATTGAAACTATCTAAATTAATCGACAGATTTTTTGAAAATGAATTAACCTAAAACCAACATTATTCTACACATCATAACATGCGCAACCTCTTGAGTTAGATATAAATTCTGGATGGAGTATCTTGTCAGAGCAGTTTTTGACATGGGATTTTAAAGGAAGTAATGGTCAACATACATGTGGAAATGTGGAAGTTAAGCTCTGGGCATTTCTTTCATAAGCGCAGGGATGCTATAGATGTCATATGAAGTGTTTTTTAGGAAATGCAAAAAGAGGTTCTTTTTGTTGGGGGTTAGGCTAATACAGGATATTTTTTTTGATAAGATAAGGTATAACGGGGATAATAGAGGATATTTTTTTGATAAGATCAGATATAACAGGGCTAATAGAGGGCATTAAACCCATAAACTGGAAATATTATCGTATCAATAAGAACCACACAAAGAGGCGTCATTGAGCTAAATGGTTGTTACTTGTTAGTCGTAAGAAACAGAGATAATATTGGAATAATGTATTTCTTGTTAGGTGTGGATGAATTCAGGATATATGGGGCTTTAGACCGGCATTGCATTCGTTTTGCAATGTGTGACTATTCTTTTCAATTACATTATCTCTGGATTTTAATCCTTCAGATCATACATGATGTGGGGCACGTTAATCCTTATACAATTTTGATTTTTATCCTTGGATAAACAACTTCTGCGTAAGATAATTTCTAAATATGCTATATTGTTAATAGGGAACATAAAAAATGCAATAAACACCCAACTCTCTAATGCGTTGTTTAACGTGATGCCTTATTCTAAATCAAACAACTGCCCTACTTTGGACTTCTAGATTTTGGTGCAAGCTCGTTCTACCTTGTTGTTTTTAGACCTTCTGTAATGCCTTAGGCAGGATATCCCTAGGTCCAAGACAGTATTTGTGATCTTCGAGAATACGCTTGATTTTTATTCCTTTGGACTTTTACCACCTAAGCCCCAACAAATTTAGGACTTACAGCCTATTATTAAGCCGTCAAACCCAAGCTTGAAACCTTTTTTTCCGCTGATTTTGCTCCTATCAACCTAGGTCTCTAAAATTCCTTTGATAAGGTAAGAGTAATTTTATTGATATCAGCATCAAGAAGGTATGTGATATAGTACAAAAGAAGCAGTTTATTCAATTTTCTCTATTGACTCAAAGAGTCCCAAAATTCCTAAAACTGTAACATACTTTCTGATGTGTTCCCTTTGCATCTAAAGTATAAGTTCTGTAATCATTTAAGCTCGACAAAAGAATATGCTCAGTCTTCCCTTCAAAACATTTCCTGTCTCTTTCAAGGCACACAGTCCAGATGATGTGCACAGTGATAGTCTTTCTGGATCTGTTATCCACTCTCTTTCTGTCCCAACATAATTCAAGTTGCTAACATCGTGTGGCATTACTCAGCTTGCTCAAACAGGTTGATAAATAGAGACCAAATCTGCCTAGTAGTGCACTGTAACAATAAATGGTTGCTATTCTCCGAAGAACTACTGCGAAGAAAGCACATCTTTTACATAATGAAATATCTATCTTATCAAAAAATAAATAATGAAATATCTCTTTTCTGTTATTTATTGAAGACACACACCCTTTAATGCTACCAAAGCAAAACATGCAAATAGGTGGAACAATGGATTTCCTACTCAATATCCAAGGCCATTCCTTCTCCCGATCACACTACTGCTTCAGGACTAACTTAAACGACTATATAAATTCAAACTTGCTAGCCAACCAAACCTAGGAATCTCTCTTTTTCATCTAGCACCACATGTTGCAAATTCCAGCAAAATCTAGAAATTGAAGTCAGAGTTGGTTTGAATATGTGCTAGAGGTGGCTCTGCTGACTGTTTTACATTCGGTTCAAGCATCTAGAATTGAAGTCGACAGGCATGGAGTTCTATTACTGTCAGCAATTAAATGTCACTCATTAGCTGGAGTTGTAGGGCAAGACCGCAAGAGTACTTGTAGATGCCAAAGTAAGGTGGACCATAGATTAGGATATGGAATCGTGGCTAGAGTTCTTTTTTCCCTATCTTGGAGAGCGAGTGAGAAATAGCTGCCTAGAAATGGCATGAGCTCATCAGCCATTAATCCAAAGTCGGGCGAAAACAAACAATTGCTAGACACAATGAGGTTATGTCGAGAGGATGCCCATTTAAGGAGTTGAAAATCACTGAACAACTTGTTTTGCCTAGAAAAGGGTACAGAAAGCTTCCATTGGGATAACACTTGAAGTAACAATGAGTCAACCAACTAGCCTCAGTTTCTAACTAGTTCAGGTCAACTATATGAGTGCTCTACATCCATTTTGGTGAATTATTTGTTTTTCCTATGTTGCACTAAGATCCTAAGGAAATATCTCTAATTTGTCACCTTAGGAATAGGCAAGTTTGGTTGCTATTGTGACAAGAATGCTTTCTCCAATCAACAGGTTGTGAGTTCAAGTTAACATGTAAGTGAAGTGGGAGAGACCACTATTGACTGCGCACGAGGTTGGGAGGGTGGGGTTCTGTCAAATAAAAGGAAGATTTCCCCCAAAGGTTTGCTCAGTTGGCAAAGGTTGGCGGAATTGTTTCTTTGGTCACAAGTTCGAGCCCTGTGCCAAGCGAACTAAATCCAGTATTTTAGTGGAGAAGGGGTAGAGGGATAAACCCACCATTCCCGAGTTTCAAAGGTTGTGGTTGGCCCAAATAGTTGGCTCTAAACGTATTTATCGGTCATTAAAAAAAGAAGGAAGAGATATTGACACCCATGGAGACTGGAGTAAAGAGAAATGCTTTGCAACTGAAGTGCGAAGAAGTAGCTACGCTGATGATATACATGTAATCTTGATTGCCGGAGTCTATGATAACAATATCCCTGTTTGTTTTCTTGCTTAGCTCAACACTCTAACTGAATAAATATGTTGCTAAAAGAACAAAATCATTGAAATATGACTAAGCTTTAGATGAGTGTCTACAGGAGGACTTTGTCAAGATTCTTACTGGAATATAGATTATTTTTAAAAAATATTTTGATTAATTATGATGTTTGTAATCAGGTTATTACAAAATGAAAAACTAATGAAATTAGGCAATGATGGGAAAAGGGTTCTTATATGCAGTGTTACTTGCTCCCCTGTAAAATTAGGTCTTGGACGTAACTCACACCCCTAAAACTAGCTCAAAGGGAGGAGGATTGCCCAAGTCTTACAAAGAGAGCACCCATCTTATTAATCACCAATGTGAGACTTTTTTCATCTTTCAACACCCTTTGGGTGAGATGGGTCCTGCTCTAATACCATATAAAATTAGGTCTTGGGCCTAACTCACATCCCAAATCCTAGCTCAAAGGGAGGCGGATTGCCCAAGCCTTATAAAGACCCCCTTTTGTTTTCATGTTTGCATATCGCCGATTAATGCACCCCAAGATCTGCTATAAAACTTTCCAGTTAATTGTCTTGTACTATCTTTACAGATGGAGCTTTAGTTGCACTAATGCTGCCTTTTCCTGTAATTTTGAGAAATACATGATAAATTATGTGTTCGTTTGGAGTTAATAAGGATCTCAAGTTCTGCCTTAAGAGTTCTTCCGTCGTCACTTTTTCTTTTTTGAGACGGTTACAATTTGTATTTCTATTTCCAAAAAATCAAAACCTGGCACAACATGTTACAGGTTCCTAATTACAAATTTTAACAGATTATTAGGAAGATCTTCATTCCTATGACAAAAAATTACAGGGGATCCTAAGACATTCACAACTGATTCTAGATCTTCCATATACTCCTGTTTACTTATTTTCACTTGCAATGAAGTGTGTTGTCTGATATTCTATTCATATCAACCCATTCCAACCATTTCCTTCTATATTTGTAGGATTACTGTATGAAATGCTCAGGTCTGCCAAGTCAAAAGACTCAAAATCAGCATGGAAGGTACAACTACAATATGCTTCAATTTGAAGAGATAATTTTGTTTGTGAAAATTTGTACTTCAACAAAAAAAAATTATGTGGTTTTAGATGAAAAGCTTTTTCGTTACCAAATCAATGCTATAACGTCTAAAACTCATAGCAACTAATCATGTTGCTTATAAGTATTCTTTAGGAACTATTTCCCAAAAAATAAATAAATTGGAACTTTGTCAAGAAGATTATATACCCATTTGCGACAAGGTTATGCCTTCACTTGTGTTGAAGTGGCTTTAAATACTTCTATTAAATTCCAAGAATGCAGGTTGATGAAACCCATAGATAGTTCTTCTATTGATCCTCTATCCTGCAGGTACTCATCATGGATAAACTAACTGTTAAAATAATGTCATACGCATGCAAGATGGCAGATATCACAGAGGAAGGAGTTTCATGTAAGTATTAAAAGACCACTCTTAGGGATATTCATTCTTTTTTAATGACAATGGTGTCCGTGTCAGCTTGTTGACACTATGACTATTCCACTGGGCACTTGCTACTTCCCACACCAGCACATATACTAGATAACTCTGCACACCAATGCTTAGGCAGGTGGGAAGATCTCACCTAGTTTTTTTTTGCCTCCTTGGAGGTATACTAGAGAGCACATAGTTCTCCCCCCACTTCATATTAACCACTAGGCCACACCCTTGGGTGCCACATACTTCCATTTCTTACTTCTATCTAGATTTACTGTTGAATCAAGTCATTGATGGTTGTGTATAAATTTTAATATACACGCTTTCAGATGTGATACATACTTTATGTATATGTGTATAGATTTTCACATACTGTTCAGTTGGAATTTTCTTTCACCTGTCGATAGAGTCGACATGTTTTTTTTATTTTGTTAGCTCCTTAGCTTTAGCTTAGGCTACTTGTACTAGTGCTGAAATGTTTTATTGTCCTTTATATTAGAGCTAACTGATCACACCTTTTGTAATTTGGCATCTTCCTGATGCCCATTCAATGATAATCTTTAACCTTCTCAAAAAACATAAATTGTACATATCTGAATTAATTAGATGTCTCTCTGTGTTAGTTATATCATTGGAATGTGCAGATTGTCTTGTTTTCCTCCTGGGTTTATGTGATCTTAACTTCGTATCCAAATGATGCTGATGGTCCCTCATAATGAATTAACGTGCATAAGTGATGTTGGTAGTATCATGTATTGGGTGACATTTCTATTACATTATTAATCTTAACCTCTTCAACCCATTCATCTTTACGTTACTGAATAGGATGTAGTGTTTGTTACTCCCTTTCTTTTGTGCCCTTGTATTTTAGCAGGCTACATTTTCCAGTTCTACCTGGAAATAAGTGCATATCTTATTAATGACATTTGTGTGGATTAGTAACTTTTCCTCTTAAGGTGCAAGTGCAATCTATTCTCTTTTACTGGTCTCCTGGTGATTTTGTCCTTTCCTGTTAAAGATTAGCAAACCTATAATTGGGCTGGAGAAGCATGTATTAGTTCCTGAATATATAATAAATTCATATTTCCTTAGAATATAACGGTCAATTAGGAGAAATTTCATGGGGCAACACCATAGCACGTGCCAATCCTGTGATTTATTGGTCACTATTGTCTTTCGGGTGGATGATTGTTGAATGTTGATGAACTTGATCTTGAATGACTGAAAGAGCTATTGTTGTCTGCTGGGTTTTCAGAGCGGAGGTGTGGGCGTTCTGCACATTCACTGGTTATCTCTCTTGTATAATTGGGCTGAACTTAATCTTTAAAAAGTCTGTTTACAATGTTTCTGCAGTGGTTGAAGACATATACAAGCGACGGCAGCCGCTCCCATCCATGGATGCGATATACTTCATCCAACCAACAAAAGAGAAGTACTAATGCTAATTTCTTTGTTTGACTTCCTTGCATAGTTCAATCTTTCAGATCCTCTAGCATTTATAGGTGTATACTTCTATGTTGTAAATTATGTTCTTTCCATTTTGCACCCTGAACATATCTTTTTTGTTTTTATTAATCAAGTAAACAAGATTTCATTAATCAAAAGGGCCAGAATCGGCCACCTACAAGAGGTATACCAAAAGGTAAAGAACCTACCAAAAGATAATAGTTCTTTCATCTATATAACCAGAAACTAAATGAGTGCACCAAAAATAAATAAGTGATCAGAGACTACTTCTCAACTGACAAAAAATCATTTCTACCCCTTCAAATGCTCTCATGTTTCTCTCTCCAAATAATCCACATCAAAGTAAGAGGAGCAACATTCCATGCACTGCTCTTTCTATAGCTTCTTCCAACTTTCCAGCTTAACAAGTCCTTGACAAATCTAGGCATCACCCATGACATACCAAACCATCTCATAAGATCCCACCACAGTCTCCTGGCTGCATTGTAAAAGAAAACAATCTACATCTTCACCCGCCTTGTTGCATGGGTAACACCAACTGATGCGAGTAATTCCTAATCGAAATAGTTGCTAGGACTTGAGCCTCTATTTGTACGGCTTGTTTCATCCATCCTTGAGTACTTGATCCTATTCCTGTGAGTGGCTCTCTTCTTGGGATCAGCTGTGCGAATTTGTATATCAACACATACCTGAGATTCTATTACTCTCATGAGAGGTACAATCTCGACTGATGATATAGAGTAAAAAAAAAAAAAAGAGCAAACTTATTGTCACGGAATATTATCCTAACCTTAACTAATTAAATAGAGAAAAGGAAAAGAAGCATTAACCTGATCTCATGGGTAGATAGTGAGGAGAAAAAATGATAGGGTGAAAAAGACATATTGACAGAGAAACTCAAAGAACTCAAAATTTGAGCAAAATGAAGATATTAAGAAGTACATGATAAAAAAATTAGGATAGAGTGCAAATTACACAAAATAAGTTTATTGAATAAGCTGATTACATTTGCATAGTTTGATTGTCCCATTTCCATTTTGGAATGTTTATGTTTGACACAATTTAACCATCAATTTTTCTTTTTACAAATTCCATAAATTATTTAAAATTGCGTCTTTCTGAACCACTCAGAGTTGGACTCTTGTAGTGCTTTCCTATCAACTCATGTACTATGACCAGTATGATGTACCAGTAAGATTAGCAATTATAATCCCATCCATTCATACTCATGTCACATGATATGGGATGGAGATAGTAATTTCTTACACTTAAACATCTGATTGTTGAAGACTTGTCCATTTTTTCCTATATGAATGAATATGTTGTTGGTAAATCTATTCTACTTTCAGTTTGGTATCCTTCACCATATCATAGCATGATAGAAGTTAAATTGAAATCACTTAAAACTTTTGAGGTTGCAGTATGTTAAGTATGTGATATTTTTTTTTTATTTTTTTTTGATGAAGTAAGTAGATATTAAGTATGTGATATTTTTTGTTTTAGTATCATGAATTTTGACTCTGATCGCGGAGGAGTATGGCTCTGTATCTTCTGTATGAGTTTTTATAGTTTAAATAGGTAATTTTGACTATGAATTTTCTTCACACCTAAACTATTATGCGGTGTTTAGAGAAAACACACAGGTATTGCAAGCAATTAGTTTAATGACTATTATCAGAAGCTCCATTTATAGTAGAGGTTTTACCATTCTGTTTTGGTTCTTCTCCATGGGTGATCCAGGAATTTTCCTATTATTTTTTCAACTTAGCTTTCGATATAGAAGGATCTTTTTATTCTGTCTTGCCACTATAATCATAGGTTGTTGTGATACTATTAGCAGAACTTCTGGGACACGTGTTCTTTTTATCAGGAACTTCTGTTGATAAATGTTATTATTATTATGCTGGCTCTTTGTTTATCTTAGTAATATCAATCTTGCTGTTTATTTATAGCTAAATATCTATATGCAGATTCTATGACTTTATCCATACAGACACTTGCCATTAACCTTTTCTTTTATTTGCAGTGTTGTGATGTTTCTATCTGACATGGCTGGGAAATCACCTTTATACAGAAAGTACGTCCAGAAATATCTTGAGTTCCATTCTGAATGCCTTTTGTCTTGGTCACATATTTTTCTTTGACAATTGTGCCTTGTTAACTAGCCTCTGTTGATAGAACTAATGTATTACCGTGTTGTACGCTTGTACCTATGAATGCACTGATTCATAATATGAAAGAAGAAGTTAATTGACATTTGTGTTCGGTGGAAAAGAAAAAATGTTAATACACAGGCGGAGGACATTTTAAGCGAAGGACAGGCTGTCCCAAGTATCAGTTGAGAAAGCATTTTCTCATATAACCCATACTTGCAATCTCTCTGAGGGTCTTTTTTATATTGGAGCTTGCATTTAGACTGAATAAAGATTCTATCAAGACCACCTTGCAGTAATTAACCTAAAGCTAGATTTGCTCTATGTGAAATTTCACATCATCTTTTACTGAATGCAAGCCAACATTGTGAAGGTACAGTCCCACCTAAATGCAATTTGAGTGAGAAGACCTCTGTTTAATAAGTGCATTCTGAAAAAAAGACCTTTAAGTTACCCAGATTTAGACCTCTGTACTTTTATGATGACCAAAAGTCACAATCCTCATATGAATATTCATGGTATGCAAAGCCAGCAATTTATCTCAACTGGATCTATTCTTCTATATCCTAAAGTCTGATGGTCAATTCCTTAGATTCCCTTCCAAAGAGTTAGGGAAGCTTGACTTTATCAAAAGGATACAGGGAACTTAGATATCGTAGATGTCAGAGTCTGATTTGCTTTGGTTATTTTTTCTTCTTTCTCTCTCACTCATCCTCTGCTCCTCTTTATTTCCTTTTCAGGGCATTTGTTTTCTTTAGTTCACCTATTGCTAAAGAGTTGGTTAATCACATAAAGAGGGATTCAAGTGTTCTGTCTCGCATTGGTGCCTTGAGAGAAGTTATTATCCTTCTTTTGTGAAATCTTTTCTTGAGCTAATTTTACTTTTATTGCTTTAATTTGTGTCACTGTTCTTATTGAGGGCTTTATTGCGCAGATGAATTTGGAGTTTTTTGCTATTGACAGCCAGGTATATGATGATGCATCACTCAAAAAGTCATGAAATTTTTTATTTTTCTGCTTTAGTTCCTGTGCTTAATTGGAGAATGTAATTCTGTGAAAATTGTTATCGCTGATGCTGCGAGAAGCTGAGAATCATATTGTATATACCAAACTTCCTTGTCTGTAACTTTCTTTATTAAGAAGGTATTTCAATGGAACAGCTTTAAACATGGCTTAATTTTTGCCAGCAGATTTTGCGCTGGGATTGTCTAGAATAGTAGTGTATTGATTTATCACTTCCTAACAATCCCATATTACCCTATAGGGTTTTATCACCGATAATGAGAGGGTGCTTGAAGAACTTTATGGAGATGATGAAGGTTCTCGGAAGGGTAGTTTGTGTTTGAATGAGATGGCGAACCGTATTGCTACAGTTTTTGCATCATTGCGGGTAAGCATTTAGATCTTGATCTGGAGCTTTCAAGCATAGAGACAAGAGACACCCTTGCTAAAATTAATTTCTACAGGAATTTCCTTTGGTGCGCTACCGCGCTGCAAAATCACTTGATCCTACTACCATGACAACCTTTCGCGATTTAATTCCTACAAAACTTGCAGCTGGTGTTTGGAATTCTCTTACAAAGTACAAATCTACTCTTCCTCACTTTCCACAGACAGAAACTTGCGAGTTGCTTATTGTGGATAGATCAGTAGACCAGGTTCAACTTTGTTTCCTCCATTCTCCAGGTAGTCTTGTCTATTTCTCATTTCCTTGACATGCTTCTCTATCTCCCCTTGTTTTCCAGATTGCTCCCATTATACACGAGTGGACATATGACGCAATGTGCCATGACTTGTTAAACATGGACGGGAATAAATATGTGCATGAGGTGAGTTGTGTGTTCTGAGTCTCTCTAATGGAAATGCTGTTGAATCTACCATAACATTGACATTTTAATGTAAGGCTAGGTTCCTGGCAAAGCTGGTGGCCCTCCGGAGAAGAAAGATGTTCTTTTGGAGGATCATGATCCTATCTGGTTAGAGCTCCGCCATGCACACATTGCTGATGTAGGTCTTTTGCATAACTAGTATAAGTTGGGAATAGGACATGATTATGCTATCTCTAACCAGTAATTGGTTTGTCAGGCTAGTGAAAGGTTGCATGAGAAGATGACAAACTTTGTGTCAAAGAATAAAGCTGCACAAATGCATCAAGGTTCAAGGTTAGTCTGCACTTTTTGCAATTTACAGAACCTTTTTTCTAAGAAAATTCCGCTTGAATATGTGTTTATTAATGCTTTGTCATGATACGATCGAAAATTAATGCAATTTGCAAGAGATGATATATAGGATGTAAGAATCTGGGAATGTGATTGATTCAAACAATGGTTGACCTGAGATCTGTTTGGTTGACCCTCAAGTAAGAAAAAGCTTTCCAAGTCTCGTCCAGTGTGCAGCTGAAGTAGTTTCCTTATTAGTAAAGATGCTCGTTTCTCTTTATGGAAGATTTGGTGTGTCAATTATCAACTACGCCGTACAAAGCTAAAATTCATGAACTTTATATTTACAAGTTGGACGCCTGCTAGGCGATTCTCAACAACAACAGACCTGTAGTCCCCACACAGTGGGGGGAGGGGGGAGGGGGGAGAGTATACGCAAACCTTACCCTACCTCAGAGGTGAGATAGAGAGGCTGTTTCTTATAGGCTATCCTCATTTACTAGAAAATGTCTTAAGCCATTTATTTATAGATTATAGAACTAATTGCAGAATGAGTTGCCATTTTTTATCTGGGTAAACTTGGAAAATACCTGCAAGTCTGGACATAGAAGCACATACCATTTTCTTTTTCCATTCTTTAGATTCTAAACTAGATAGGTTATGTTGTTTACTCCACTTCTTTCTCAAAATTGTAGGGACGGTGGTCAATTATCTACTCGGGATTTGCAAAAGATGGTTCAGGCTTTACCTCAATACAGTGAACAAATTGAGAAGCTCTCCCTGCATGTTGATGTGAGTCTTCTGAAAATTAAATTTCACTTGATTGTTTGCACTTTGAAGTCTTAAGTTTGATTTTATAGCTACACTTTTGAACGTGAAGCAGCTAAAGATGTTTCTTTATTTATTATTCTGGTCAAGAGATACTGTTTATGTCATTCATTAAGCCTTATTCTGCTGTAGGCTCTTACTGGCATTGTAATTTTATCATGGCTATTCTGGTATTGTGGCAAACTGCAGGCTACTCAAATGTGCATAATATTGATCCTTCTTGTGGGCAAGATAGGCTAAAATCTAAGAGTTTTTCTATCGTTCTGGCATCAAAGATTAATTTGAAAGGAAGATGATTAAAACTAATAGTTAAATCACATCTATATTTCTTGTAATTGTTCATGAAAAGACAACATATATTTGGGATTCTTATTGTTTAACCCAATTGACTACATTTTAGGTTTCTGAAAACGTTAGGAATGCTTCCATAATAATTATGTATTCTAGATTTTCACAAAGTTTGTACTTTATCAAAAACGATCTTCACAGGCTTAAAGAACTCAAATTTATCTAACATTTCAAAATTTATGATATTTTCCAACTATTTTGATACTACTCTTATATAAAATGAATATCAAATAACTCAATTTTAGTGCATAGTTGAAACTATTCTAAACAGGATATGAATAATGGGGGTAAAATATATTTGATCAACATCTATTCCTTCCGAAACAAGTGCCAGAAAAGATGATTTTATCTTCTAATCAATTTTTTTGAGAAACAATTCTTATTCTTATGCTTACCAAGATGCTAGTCAATTTTATGACTGTCTCAGTTCTTATATCTAATCAAACTTTGTTGTACGAGACAAGAGAGGGGGGAGTATATAGGAAACACATCCAGTTATCCCCGACAAATTTGAGAACAAATGTAATGTAGAGAGGATCCATTTTTTGGGACCCAGGATCTACAGGTTGCTGAAAATATCCATTGACCTTTGCACAGTTGCAAGTATTGATGAACACACTGTATTTTTCTAGTGCTTTGCTTGGATTAACACAATATTTGGTGCGATCTGTGATTTTATTTTTGGTAGCGAGAGTTTCATTGCGATTGTGACTGTTGAAGTGACGTTGTGAGTAGCTGTAGATAATCACTTATGTGTATTGGTGGAATTACATTTACCGGTCATGTTTTACCTGAGCAAATGTTCAATATAGATATTTTCAGTTTCCTATTAATTTAGAGTTTATTGTGTGGTGGATAAGATCTTTTATTGAAGAAGTCATCAGAGTGACTATGATGACCATTTTTTCCCTAATCCAGATTGCTGGGAAGCTAAACAGAATTATCAGGGAGTCAAGTCTAAAAGAAATTGGCCAATTAGAGCAGGACCTTGTTTTCGGAGATGCAGGAACTAAAGATTTGATCAATTTCCTGAGGGTTCATCAGGTAGAAACTGTATAGATTGTTAAACCTCCATAATGTCTAGATTTGTTTATTTGAGCAATTAGCTGTGGTCTGCAGGATGTGACACGGGAAAGCAAGTTACGCTTATTGATGATTTATGCGTCCGTTCATCCTGAGAAGTTTGAAAGTGACAAACTTTCCAAGTTAATGGAGGTCAGTGATTTGTTATTGTTGTATCAATATCTTTAATCAAACAAGTGTCACCTTATATTGGAGATTTTCTTCTTCTTGGTTGAACTACTAACGGTGTGAAAATCTAAATAAAGAGATAACTGCTGCATGTTATGGTCTTCCTAGTGGTCGAAAACACAATTTTGCTGTTTGACTTGAATTCTCATCTGTGGCACAAGGCATTGTTTTAATTCTGATTCCTTTTCATGTTAATTTGTGTCATCTGGAACTACATTGACTTTGAACTTCACTTTAGTACTATTCTGAATAGTAGACAAGGCTGCTCTCATTGTTTAGAAGACAATTTTGTGCACATGAACACTCACATTTGTACCCCTTTAGTTAGCGAGATTGCCCCAAGATGACATGAATGCCGTGTACAATATGAGATTGCTGGAGGGATCAACAGATAATAAGAAAAGCTCAATGGGACCTTTCTCTCTGAAGTTTGACGTTCACAAGGTACGTGATTGGCTATGAAATTATTTGCATTCATGATAAGCTCCTTCTGATTAGATTTCATTGTCCTTTTTTTTAATAACAGAAGAAGCACGCCGCTAGAAAAGACCGTACTGATCAAGCATCGACATGGCAGTTGTCTCGTTTTTACCCAATGATAGAGGTATGCTATGTGGGGGTGTGTTATGAGACCATATCTATGAACTGATGATTCTGATTATGTTTTGGTTGTCATGATTCTACATGTAAATCCAACAATGTCAAGGGACAATTTAGGTCCCTTCCATGTTCTCTCCCCCAGATCCAACCCCCCCCCCCCCCA